>NC_142613.1:17186136-17337651 GCF_059453375.1 Lepisosteus platostomus
GTAGATTTCCAAAACCTCAAATAACAATTCTAGTTCACTGAATGAAAAAAAAATCTAAACGTTTTTTCTTGTAGACCTGTGATGCCAAGTTACAGGGTCAAATCCTGCTGGTGCCAAAACTTGGTGAGGATCCTTGTGTGTGAAGTGCTAATGTGTGCTTTTTTGTCCTGATGGTGTTTTGTCACTGTGTTTGCCCAATTTATTTCTCAGTATCAGCGCAGGTCTCTCTCATGGGCTTTTGGCTGCTGACACAGGCCACACTGCAGTAATGGCCTTTCAGTAGTGTTTAAGTCTCCAGGCACCAATAGAGACCGAGAAAAGGAGCTTTTTGGTGACAAATGTGCACACATATAGAGTGAGTGTCTATCAGTAGAATGACAATGTGCAAAAAAGGCAACAATGAGGCATGTCCTTTTGAAGCCTTGTCACCCTCTGCCTTTGGGGCTAGGCAATTTTTGTTTCTCTGCCTGTTCTCTGGTTTTTCAGTAGGTCTGTCAAATTCTTGGGTTTCAATCAACTTACATACAGTAGTTTGTATCTCCTATCAATAACCATAAAGTTAGGACGGCTCCAAACAGAGACAGCTTATCAAGTAAGTAGTACAAGTGGTACAAGTGGTAACAATTATTAATTATATGCAATAAACAAAAAGATCTCTAATTATCCAGTAAAAGAAAGCAAAACATGAACAAATAATAATTGTTAGTAGAACAAATAAACAATAGTTTCAATGTTTTTATGTGTCTATCTGATAAACCCATCTTGACAATGTCTAAACTTTATGCATATTTTATATTTTATTGGTTAATTAATTAAACTTGTGGAAGAACAATCTTCACAACAGGACTATCTACTACATTCACTTTTAAGTTATTTGGTGTCAGTGTTTTAAGAAAGGTATATGTATATCACATCATTGGTGCCTCCTCATGAACAGTCAGCCTTCCTTTTTAAAACTCATCAATTCTTTTATGGTGAAAGTAATGCAGCTCACTGTAGCAGTTATTTCATTGGGTAATTCTTTTCTGAACATATTTCATTACATTTTGTACTAAACAGAAATAATAGGCAAATGCCACAGTTGCAGGAGTAAAGGCACTTAAAGTAGTGGCATTAGCACCATGAAAGCTGGTAGTGCTCTTCTCAGAAGGGCAACAAATAACATTCTGAGCATGGGCTAATTAAAAATTAATGTAAAATTGATTTTCTGTTCTTAAAAAGTTAAATGAGATTTCTAATTAGAATTAACTTTGTACCATCTTCTGAGCTTCCCTCATTCAAGTGTGTAAACCTAAAAGTAACCAAGAAGATCTTTGCACAGAGAAAAATGTTAGAGTTTGGTACATTGTCATTCCCACCTGGGTCTGTTCATCAAACAATGATCACATATTAAGAGCTGATTAGATTATCTCAGCCATGTAGTTTTGATGACTGTAATATCTTGTCACTACAATGGAGTAAAAACATTGAAAAGGTTACCTTGTGCATACAGTATGCTCACTTGCACTGGTAACACTTACTGTCCTACTGTTAATACATGTGTTCATACATATATGTAAATAGTTTAAGAAACATTGTGGAAGGCCAGCAGTAATATTATAATTAGTTTCAGCTAGAGGTCGTTTACACCTCAACGATTTGTACATGGATGGTACATGGATTCACATGGAGTTAATTAGGTAACTGGCTAATTGGTGAAGGGTGAGATTCACATTCTCACATGTGTATCACTTAGCCTAGGTGTGGTATATAAAGGGATTCACAGTTTATCTGACTGTTTCTTTCTGCTAAAGTTTGTTCAAGGGTTGAGGCCTCATGAGCCACCTGAGGGGAGGTGGGGATTTAACAGTGTATATATATATATTCAGTATCTATTGTAGGTTGAGCATTCATTGATTGGCAGGTAAGCTTGATTATCCCCATATTTGAGTTCATGGAAGATGATGAAAAATAAGACTTATGCACTCTCTGCCAGATATAACAGGTGTTATGTCAGGAGTTTAAGGATTAATAAAGCGTCAATGAAGGCTTTATCGTTGACTTTTGTGTACATTATGAGCTGTACAGGCTGACTTGTCTATTGTATTCCATAATGCTACTAAAAACATCTAGTCATACATTTGGAGAGCCACAATGTAGGGGTCATAACACCCTAGAGTCCATCCTGGAAATATTGGGACAAGGTGAAACTGCACCTTGTGGGAAGTAATGAAGTAGTATTTTGCTACACTACTAAAGTGTTTCTGTGAGATCTGTGCTTATTAGAAAAAATGTAATTTTACTCCACTACATTTAGTCCATGTGCAAAGTGCTTGTTTTTGTGCCTTATTTTCAAGTTTTATCATGGGCTGTTATTATAACCACTCAGCAGATGCAACAATACTGCTGAAAAGGAATACAGAGTCCACCTTTAATGTACTTAAGGGAGAACATGCTGCTCTGAATGGATCTCCTTCTGGTGATTCATCCTAATAAGCAATTATGGTTTCAATTATTTAGTTGCTTTCTCTATTTAATGCCAAGGCATCACTTTGGTGGTGTTTTTTTTAATTGTTCATTCTTAAGTCCACTGTTCAACCTGGTTGCAGTACTGCCTTCACTCTTTCCTAGTCTAGAGTCTGGCAGGCTGAAACTTCAGCAGCTTCTCATGGGCAATCATCCTGCCCTGGGATGCCAGACCTGTGCAGCCCCCTTTTCCTGGGAGTTTGGCAACAGGTTTGCTCCAAAGCCCAGTAGCCAAAAGTCCTTATTCTGGTTGATGGACTGAGTGTCCAGGTTTCTGAATTTCAGGGCTTAGTCAACTACCCTCTCCCTTCTGGGTTCTCTTGGCTCTTATAGTATGGGGCGTATTTTCATGGTTTTGGTCCTTTCAACCCTTTAGAGCAAGATAAATGCCAATAAATACAAAGTCATTCTGAGTGATTACATTCATCCTATGGTGAAGCATTTCTATCTTGATGGGAGTGGAATCTTCCAGAATTTCAATGCCCTGCTCAAGTTAATTAAATCTTAAATTTAAAATACCTCACCAGCATGGTGAATTATGGGTAAAAATAACAGGCATCCTAGTATTTATTACACAAACTACATTAATCTGAGTGAGGTTTTTACTTTACCCTGCATTTATACTTTCAGTGCATTTATTTGGAACTACAGTGCTGTATGAAACCTTAAGATGTACTAGACACAAACGGGGGTTAAAATACACCTTTATCTGTCCACTTTCTAACCACTTCTTCCAATTCAGGGTTGTGGGGGAGGCAGAGCCTGTCCCGGGATGCAGAAGTTACAATACATGTAATATAATCTTGAGCCATTTGACCTATGTAACTCATTTAGCTTTTAGCAAGTAAATAATCCAAAGATCTCATTCTGCCACTTCAATTTAAAGCCTTGGAATCACTTTCAACATCAGCTGAACAGCTTGTTCCAAACTTCAAGAACAATGTGTGTAAAGAAGAGCTCCCTGCTCTCAGATGTAAGTGTATTTCCCCTTAGTTTCCACTGGTTTGTATTTTACTGTTTATTTACTGTATAGTTTTGATTGGTTGAATTATAATGGCTCTTTTTTTGGTTGATTAGGCTTTGAATATCTAGGAATTGGGTTTTAATAACACATCCATATAAATTGGATGATTGAATGCTGCTTTGCAATTTCTATTATACTGTATGTACTGTACATAAGCCATATAGAAATCACATTAAAAAAAATTGTCCATTTTGCAAAGTGATGGTGCAGGTAGGCAATTAATTTTCCTGTCTTACAACACAGCTCAATGTCACTTTTTTTTTTCATAAACATCACTTTACTGTTAAGTTAGTCTTTCACTATTCATTTGCTAATTAACAGTCAAACACATCCAATGAATGCCAAGGGAAGTGATTTCCAATAATCACTGAAGTTGCACGTTTTGGTTTTGTCTTGATCTCCACATTCAGCACCTGCTTTCATGTCTTTGGCCTACATGGAGTGGCAATTTACTCCAATTAGATTTGTTGAAATCAAATGAGAGAGAAGGTTCCCCAAATATCTGGAAACTGCTGAAGTGTTGGCTTGTCTGCAAAAGTCTTGCAAAATCACAATTTCACAAATGTCTTAGATTTGTTCATATCACCTCAATTAAAGTATGATCAATACATGTACCTTGGAATTATAGTGTTTCACTTGTCTGACAGATGTATGTTTGTCAACTATGCGCGCTTGATAAAATGTCTCACAATGTTTTTTGCCATTATGAAAGTACAAGCATATTGGAGTGTTCCTATCGTATGTCCCTTGGGGTGTTGTACTTGATATCATACAGCTGTCTTCAGCATCCCACTGAGCTGAGCCCCTTTGCTGAGTTGCTACAATGAGCCCTTGGACAAAAGCTACTGTTTGTCTATTGCTATATGCTTTTTGGATTGTGGTAACCATCAACATGGGGCATCAAGAGCATTACTGTCACATATGACAACTCAATAAAGAGTAATCTTCCCACAAAGAGCAAAATATTGCTGGCAGTGTTGAAATGAAATAATCATCCTTTATATTGCTCATCCTGCAAAGTGCAAGTATTCCCAGTTAATATCTAAGCAGAAACCTCACAAAATAAGTTTTTTTTTTGTGCTGCAGAAAAGTTTCTTAAAGAAAGCTGTATCCTGCTGTGTTAGCACAAACAATGTACTAAATGCATCATCTTTTATGTTTTCATAGACTAAATAATGCATCCTAATGCCATTAAACATTTGAAATTTTAGTTCAGACAAGTATTTTTTTTTTTAGTCCATCAGTCTAATGAAAACAATTCTGCAGTTATCGGTTTAATAACTTTAAATCCTGATTCATCCAAGTCTGGTATGAAGTCCATTAGCTGGACTCTCTGGAAACTTGGAAAGTACAGTACCTTTTGGACAAGACAGTTCACTTACATTTTGCTGTGAGAGTACTGAGCAAGTTTCAGTCTTTATTTTTAGTAAATTTATCAATTATATAAGGCACATTTTCTGTCACAAAAATATGGCAATTTAAATGGCGATCTGGCAGGCTGCACTCCTTGGTCAGGTAAGTACTCAAATACCCACAGGGCATATGTTTATGCTGAGTGTTCCACCACATAGGCCAAATACACTAGAGAGAAACTGGAACCCTGAAAGTCTGATTCTTGCAGTTTAGACAAAAATCAATAACTAAATAGGCTTATTTTAACTGACCATCGTAGTAAGATAGATTTGGAAAGATTTCCATCTTTTGAAAAGATCACTTAGGCAAAATATCTACAAAAAATCTTAGTGGTACCTTCAGTCTTGTTGAATAAATTCTGTACATAGTTCTGCCTTTTAAAAATGCACTACCTAATGCTGCAGATTGCCCAGAAATATTCATTTAGAATTAAGAATGGGGAAGGCAGATGAAAGGCTAATTGCTTTTTTTTTTCCCTTGAAAACCATCTTCTGGTATCATGTAATGTGTAACACAGAGCATTTTCTTTTTAGACTGGAATTTCATGTTTTATTTCCTAAAAAGATCAATAGGAGCTTAAAAATATCCAATGTGTTTGTACAGATTTTAAAACTCACTCAACCCTCACAAAAACATTTAGCCAAGGCCTGCCAACGACATAGCCCTAGGCCACTGTGCTTCTTCTGCCAAATCTGACATGTGGGACAATGAAATGAGAATGGAATGCCTCCCCAACAGCCCTAGGAGTTTCAGAAAAACTAGAACACGAACCATGGCATAAGATGCAAAAGGAGCCTTGATGTAACAGCCTTTTGCTGAATCATTTATGAGACTAATTTATCTGTTTCAGTAAACAGTCTTGACCAAGCAAAGTACCTTTGTTTTGTTTTCAATATTTAGGTTCTCCAATGAAACAAGTAAAACTTTGGAAATAATGTTAAATATAATTTGAGTTAAACAACATTTATGAATCGGGTCTACTATCAAATTGATTTGCATGTTTAAGTCATAGATCTTGACTGAAATTTTTGAAAATATGAAATGAATATGCATGGTGGCACTCTTATCTCTCTCTCTCTGTCACATTCAAGATATTTAAATACTTCCAACAAAGCTGGAGGACAGACAAGTCCAAGGTTAAAGGGGTGGCAGTGGCAAACAAGTTGAGGGTGGTCTTGTCTTTAGCCAAAAAACAGTGATCTGAAGGTAATGAAGAAAGATGTAAGATGTGAAAAAGGGGTTCACTGACTTCTTGTGGTATAAGACATTCCATGCTTAGGCACCTTTGAGATATGGTAAGGATGGGAGTTGATATGAAATTCCAAGTGCAAGATAGAAACTCCCTAACTAAGGAAAGATAAAACCGACCATTAAAAGTAATCAAGGTCTTCATTCTATTAAGGTTTTTCTGCACAACTCAAAGTACAAATCAGATCATTTGTAATGCCACTTGAATTTAATTAATTGAATGTGCTGTAAAGACTGCAACTTTATATCTACACCCCTTGTTCACAATACTGCACAAGCACCTCTCTGTGCACTTTTGAAATGGCCTGCAGGAAGTAAAAATTACTGTTAATACAAGTCTTGCATCTTGAAATGGGTTTGTCTGTAATTGTTTGAGTAAGATCAAGTACAACATAACACTACAGTTGTACTGTCTGCAAAGACATGTAGAACATCATTAAAGCCAGTCCTTATGTGGTCAGTATACAAGTACTGTATATAGTAGTATACAGTGGATGTTGAACTAAGCTTCCCGTATTATGGGAGTATGGTCATTACATCAATGAACCTAGCATCAGAATTTCATCAGTACTAAAAATTATGAAGTGTGTATTTTTTTTTCTGAAAGTTATGGATTGACCTGTTTTCCTGTACATAAAGATTCAGTAGACAATGTAGACTTGGAAATAATGCCATGATAATTGCTTGTAATAAGGACAAGAATGGGATGTTCTCAGTTTACTGTTTCCTTCATTAAATAAGACTAGAAATGAGGTACATTATAACCTCTAAAATTACACAATCTAAATCTTTTATCTAACAAGAATATGGCTTAGATATTTCCCAACAGCGATGTAACAAAATAACTCAATGTTTTATGTCTGTAGCCTATAGTGTTAAATGAACATTACAAATTTACTTAAATTCCATAGTCAAACTGCACCTGTTATGAAGTGCTGTCTTATTAAACAGCTGAGCAGAATGGGGGAAAACTATTTAAATAAAACAAAACAAATTCATTTAATTGGATCAGTTATTAATGAGAGATCTACTGCAACTAAATTTAAGTTATAAACTTTTGAATTTGATACATTTTAAAGTTTTTATTTATTTTTTGAAACAATAGAGCAGTGCTATTTATTTACATATTTTGTTGTTTTCATTATATTTCTGCATTATATTCTTAAATAAAACAATGTGCTGGAGAAGCTGCTGAGAACTTAGTCCTTACTGATTACAGTACTGGTTATATAATTATACTGTATATAACATTATCTTTCACATTCCTAAATACACATACACTTCCTCTTACATTTGGTACTGTTGACCATGTAGGTTTTAATAGTTTAGCTGCGTTCACCTACAGTACCTGCAAATGTGCTTTCTTTTTAATTCAACTTGTGTACCAACACCATCACTATATAAGAATTTTATTTGTGAAGTGGAGAAATAAAAATGTAATGTTTCACTATTACACAGCTAGTCTGGTGTGGAACATATCAGCTCTAGTAGAAAATACTATAAATCTGTTCTATTTTGATTATCAAAAAGCTTTGATTTACACGAGACTCTATGATCTATGCTTTTCAATTTTAATTTCACACAGTTCACACTTTTCAGAGTGTGGCAGAGTTTTTTGGACACAGAGATTTAGTGACTATACTGTATGTCTACCACTTGAGGCTGATAATGCAGGCCTAAGATTTCAACCAATTATGAATAGCCTTATCTGTGGATACTAGTTGCACTAAATGTTGAAATTCTAATAAGATTAATGAGTCTTTTTTGTCTTTGTAGAATTGTTTTGATTTATTCACTTGGGAGGCAGTAGACCAGAGAGGAAACAAGGGATTTGTAAGTTAATTGCTTTAGAAAGCTTTGATACTGGTTAAGAAAGGTTAGCTGTACCCGGAAAGTTTCTCATGTTTACTAAGGGCTCAAGTGAGCTAGGGTTTGTTGTGCTTTATTTTGTGTTTGTATCTTAAATAAAGCCAGGAAACATCCTGTACTTTGAGTTCCATCAGGGTGTACAGGTTTATATATGAGGGTCCTTAGACCAAGGCTATCATACTTCACGTTGTCTTCTCCAAGATGAAGATCTGGATCAAGTTCTAACTTACTCCCACCTATGCCTTTCAGATTATGACCCCATTTTTTGTATGATATTGTTTACTAGATGCTGTTTTCTTCTGCTTATTGATAACCCAATGTGAAGTCCATCAACTGTCATAAAGTTGTTTATTCCACTCTTTTCCAGATCCATAAACATGCAAATGTATTTATTTTTCAAGAAGCTACAGAATCAAGTTTATTGGTTTTGCATTTACAACACTTTCATTTTATGTCATGAATTTGGTATGAGTGTGCATAAAAACAGACAGCCACACACAGGCCTGTTAATGCCCTAACCTAGAGAGATCCACCGAACTCAGCTTCACAAAGACCCCAAAAAGCAGCATGTTGTAATAGCTTTATTACCTGACCAAGGCACTTAGTTATCAACAAGTTAATTGAAGATTGGTGTGGCTGATGAGGAGAAGCTGTTTATCCAGTCTCAGAACCTGCGCATGCAATATTGACTAGCTGTGTGTGACAAATGCAATTTCTTATTCTTATCAGTCCATGCTAGGAAGGAGATGTGGGCAAAGAGGGGTTTTCCAATTGCCTTGAAATTAGTGTGAAAGTTTCTAGCTGACTGAGGCACCATTTATCCAATGAAGGCTGAGCGATTGGAGGCTGAGTTCTAGTGGCAGGGAGGATAAGGCTTTAATTTTGTGACCCATTATTGCCGATTGCTCTTTCAGGAATAGAGCAGCAAAGGTGGTCAAAAGTGAGAAAGAAATAGCCACCAGCAAAGAGAGGATTTTAAGTCAAGAATTTGAGATGTTTTATACAGTATCTGTTTTTCTTTTAAGCAGCTTTACATCCTATTTTGGCACAGGACACTTACTTTAAACACTAATACAGTAGATTCTACTGTTACTACTACTCAAAAAGGCACATTAGGAGTGGCTTTACATAATTTAACATTTACCATTCATATTTTAGTTTTTCCAGTAGACTGCAAAGAAATGTCCTGATTAATTAATATTGAAGACAGTTACAGTACTTATTAATAATAATAATAATAATAATTGCTTACACTTATATAGTATAAAAACCATACCTGGAATATGTGAGAAGCCAAAGGAAAATTAACTTTTTCATGCTTGCCTTATAAACTGCTATGTAGAAGGTGAGATATGTACATTTCTTTCTTGTAGAGGTAATCTAGAATGCTTTAATTAATACACTCAGTAAAGTGTCAAGAAAGCATAAATGTGAGATACAAAAACACTTTCTTACTGTGAAAATCTGCACACAGATTAATTCATGGGTTAATTTTTTTTTTCTTGGAAGAATGAAGAAAAAAGTTAATCAGTTTTGCTTCAAATATTTTATAGGTGCCAATCTTATCAAAAACAGTCAGTGTATGCGAATGTTATTTGGTGAAACTATCATCAAACCTTTTGTGGACATAAACCTTTAATCTGAAGTTCCAAATATTTATACAAAAACACTAACTTTATGGTACTTTAAACAATGTAAATGAATGAAGCATCTCCATTTGTGATCAAAAGATCAATGATTGATAATTCCAATGATTTTCAGATACATAGATGAAAATACAGTAATTTGTCCATCCCAAAATCCAAATTCAGAACAACAAACTAAGTACAGTATGTAATCCAAACAGTATCTGCATGAGAAGAAATCCTTAGCAAGCATCAGAATGGTTCCCAAATCCTTGTCTCCTTTCTTTCAAAATTTTCACATCAAGCAAACATTCTTGTTAATCATTTGTGAAACACAAAGCAAAATGTCTGTTTTTTAGAAGTTTGGCAATGAAATTCTTCTAGCAAAGTAAATTGAAATGGTAAAATAAAAGGCATAAATATGTACATATCTACAGTATATATCTTTTCTTCTGTCAGTATCACAGCAGTGAATGAGACTCTTGCTGTAGTTCAAGAACTTGGTTGAGGTGAACAAATTTTCATCTAGGGTTCTACTAAAACTAACCTGGAAGTACAACAAAGACAGATACAAGAATGTAGCCAGAATTAAATCTTTGCACAGGTTAACTGGGAATGCCTTAAGGAAATAAATACACAGACATTTGTATATACTATAGGTTATATTGTTACATAAAATTGTTGAAGTCCAAATATTTGATAATGAAAATCCATACACAAAATCAAAGAAACTTTCTGAAAAAGGTGCAAGGATACAATTAGAAACTAAGAGTGTGTGTACAGAATATTAACTTCACAATTTACACAGCAGAAATATACAGTAAATATGAGGTTTTACTAGTGCATTGTTTCAATTTTAAAAACGTTTAATTTTAATTCTGTTTTAACAACAAAGCATAACATTGAACACCTTTGTTTCCTGCATTGTATAGAAGATGTAACTGAAATACTGTATCAATATAAATTCATTGTTAATCTTTTTCTTAAGTAGCCTCTTCTAATGTGGCATTTTGCTACCATATGCCATACATGTGTTTACTGTACATTAAATGACAGCTCCAAGAAGTTTACCCAGTCTTGAACTTTTTGAATTTACTACTTGACCTGAAAACTTGTATATTTTACTAGTTACTGTATATCACAGTCTATTCTTTATAATAATTTAGCTAAATTGGGCAGAGAAATGTCCTTTATACTGTAGATCACTGTGGTACTGTGGTACATACCACATTAGCACTCCACTACATCACCCTAATTTGAGCATCCACCCTCTTATGTACTGTATATTCTCTGTATTCTGTTAACTAATTCCAATTCCAAAAATAGGCAGTTGTTATTTGGGAAACTATATATTTTTGTGAATTCCTCTCTAAGATTAATATTTTCCAAAGCCTGATAAAAATGTATATACTGTATATACAATAGGATATCATACACTTTCTTTGTATCCAGTACTTGTAATTTTTCCAGAGAACTATATGGTGTTAGTTAAGGAATACCCTCTTTTCTACTGTAAATTCATGTTGCCTTGCCGCTGTGATTGTTTTCATAGAGGCAATTTTCTAGTTTAGTTCTAATAGTTTCAAGACTTTCTAATATAACATAATAAATACCAAGCATATTCAATGCTTAATTTCTATGTCAACAGCTGCTGGAGCTCACTGTGAATGGGAGAGGGTGGATGTATAGTACAGTACAAGGAGCAGTGGAGGTACTAGAACACTTAACAGTCACATAAGCTTAACATCAGTGTAATGCACTTTCAAAATTTTCCAGCCACCACTGTACTATAAGGAAGTACCTTAAAAACATTTTTAATTGGTCATTTCTAATACCACAGTCACATGGTATTGCATTTGCTATATTTTTTAAACATTGACAATTTGATGGACTTGTCTTCAGGTCTGTAGTTTCAGAAACTGTATAATCTTCCTCTAGCCTATAATGTGTATGTAACAGGACTCAATGCAGTGAACAGGTTAGGTTACAGAAGTTGTATGAGCCCTTTGAAAGCAATAGACAACAGTCTTTTTGGCAGAGCAGAGTTCACCACTGTCTAGGGAATCACATTGTGCCCGCTCTGAGCCTGCAAGCAACTCTGATTGAAACCCAGCAAGGACAGACAGAGCTACACTCCATTACACATATAACTAATGGATGATAATATAAAACGTCTCAAACAATTTCCTATCAATTTATGAGGAAATAGTTTGAATGTTTGTGTGTGCAGCATTGGAATTCTAAATCATCCCAAATCACTTGAATTGCTGATGGTTTTGTGCCCAAAACTATAGATATAACCCAGTATGATGTTCAGCCTCTATTTAAATAGTGCTGAAAACTTTAGCTGTAGCGGTTATTGTATATAGATCGATCATTTAGTGTTTCTTTACTTTCTCCAAAATACAAGATGTGGGTACTATACATATTGTACGCCTTGGTTCAGGCATGTTACACAACATTGTTCCTACGTAACCTTTGCCATTTGTTTACATCTGATGCAGAAGAGGTTGCAGTACGTTACCCACTCTTTAATTTTAATGCTGGATGTTTTCTCTGGACTTGTGGAGACTGCCTTTCAACAAGTTGTGCAGTCAAGATTTGTTTTCCCTAAAAATGTTGTTATTGAACAGTTTGGGTGGAGGTCAAATTAAAATTTTGCACTTTTGCTTCCTTATGCATAGAAGCTCCCTGGCTGAATACAGTGCTGTGCTCATCTTTTCTACGACCCCACCCAACACTCCAATATCTCAGCATTTATTTTTCTCTAGCTTATACAGAAGCACATGAGTGAGGGGGATTGCAACTGCACTGATCTCCTGTTTAAGTACAATTGATAGATTTCTTGTGTCTAATGGTATCCTTTTAATCTTCAGCACGTCTAGAACCTGGAACGTTTGCCTTTTCTTTGAATACTATTTAATACCTAACTTTTCCCTTCCACTGTCCAAGGCAGGTTGTTCGGTTTCTTCCTTAGTGAATTCCTGAGTAAAATACTTATTTAGTATATCTGCCATTTCATTTTCATTGCCTAGAATTTTACCATTATTGCCCACAAATGATTTTTATTTCTTCCTTTCCTGTTCTTTTGCTGTTGAAGTAATGAAAGGACCTTTTGTCATTTCTTTTAGCCTCCATTGCAATATTGCTTTCTACAAGTCTTTCAATTCATTGTACTCTTTTTCTTCAAATAGGTCTGCTGTTTTTAATTATTTATAAAGTGTTTTCTTTTTCCCTATTTAACCATATACTGTAATGTGTTGAGGCATTTGGGTTACTTTTTTTTTAGATTTTGGGATGTTAAAACTATAGGTTCAATTTCCAATATAATCTGTTTCATGATCTGGTTGTTGTGTTTAGTTCACTACAGTTATAAGTAACCTAAAACTTGTTGTAAATTTTATTTTGCTATAAATAGCCCTACAGCATCTGCACTATCGCTATACGTCACACCATGTGTATAAATATCATCCTTCAAAAAGAACTCTTGATTATTAAAACTACACCTCTTTACAGAGGACAGCAGTATCTAAATCTACCTAAGCTGTCCTACTTTATGGGCACAATCATTTTTGTGATTTCTGAAATTTGCTAAAAAAGGACCACTTACTAAAATACTTAAATCGAGGCAGCCAGTACTCCAGAGGTAAAATTACAAAAGGCAAACAAAACCAGCAGTTACATACACTGAAACCATCCAAAAGCACAATTTGACTCAAATACACAGTTCCAGACTTAGATAAATATGGAAATGTAATTCCATCATCTGTTACACAATAAGAGCAAAAAGTTACCCTAATCACAGCAAATTTGTATTTACTGTTTAATGTGCATATGTTTTATTTAACAGCTGTATTATCCAAAGATCTTCAATAAATTCAGCAGCTGTAACTTACTCTGTAGGCCATCTACTTGCATGGTTTCAAGTTCTTGAACTATGCATATCTACCACATAATTAAAAAAATTATAAGATTGGGGAAATTTAGCAGAAGCTGGCACTAAATAAAATGGTATTATGACATAGTGAACTGATGGGGAGAACCACATCTTGCTGACAGACTGAAGACTCTATGAGCTTGAACCCAATGGGAGACAGATGAGAGTTTACAGAGATCACTGAAGCAGGTGATAAGAGTGGAGGCTTATGGAAATTGCTGAAAGGGGAAGTAAAAGCAGATGGAATGATCGGTGATTGAAGGAAAGCGCAGCGGTCAGGGCTGGCCCAAGCCCAAGCCCTGTGTGACATAGGGTTATCATACTGAGAGTTTCTGATCCATGCCACTTTTTTGGTGCTTGGCTAAATGGGTGGGGAGCTGACAGAATAGATCCTAAGTCTAGAATTCAGGCTGAGTGTCCTTTATAAAATTTTGAAGGCTTGTTGTACAGGCCAAAAGTATCTCAGTGACAGAGCACCTGCTCAGTGGCAGATCAGGGTACACTCACATTTTGACATTCACCAGATCTTCACTAATGTTCCTGGCTGATCCTGTTTGGCCAGAGACTCCTCTTTGTAATAAACACCTGCTTTCCTGATGGGGTTGAGGTTTCCTTTCTCTCTCACTCTGAGATTGCCTGTCTGTCTGTCTCCTAAAAGTAAGGCACAGAGAACATGGGATGCCTGTCTAGACTCCTCTCTCTGATCTGAAGGTAGAAGATACTTTGCTACCTTGCTAGACAATACCCCACTCCTCCGGGTTGCTAATGACTGTAGTTAGCTCTGTCCCTGCAAGTCATCACTATTCTTTGTAGTTCTCAAACTTCCTTATTCCACACTGGAGCCTAAACTGAAACCATTTTTATCACAATTTCTCTTACAAGCCTTTTACTTAGCCCAGGGGAGTGGCTCATTCCATGCAGATCCATGCAGTTCTTTCTGAACACTAATTACTAATTCTGCAGGTTCTTCCAATCAACATCCTGACTCAAGGCCACACCTCTGGATGTGTGTTTTGACCAAGATCATGACTTTTTCACAAAACCATGTACTCCAGCATGTTAGGGGAGAGAAAGAAAACAGGGAAGGATTAGTTACATTTATATTAGATCAGAGAAATCAAGGAAATCCTTCATGTACAGTATATCTGTAAAAGTCCTTGCAAACTGGGAAAACAAAGTTTGAAATTATTGTTTCAAGAAGTGACTTTTTCAATATGACAAGGTCCAGGCATTGAATTAAAATACGTAAAGCACAGGTACACTGAAGAGAGTTATTTTTATGTATCGGCATAAGATGTTACTGTGGTTGTGTAAAGTCTTTTTAACAAGTTTAATGAAAATCTGGAACCTTACAGTGGGATTGGACAAAGATTGATTGAGAGAGATGTGTTTCTCACAGCAATTGTGAAAATTATCTCCCTTTTTCACAGTTCCTCAGGCTCTGACACCTTTGCATTGATGAAATGGCTTCCAAAGATAAGCCCTTAAAATGCACCCTTTTTTAATTAAGAGGATACTTCATGCATGCTATTGACAGGGCCCTCTTCCAAGCCAAAAATAACCCTTTGGATCATCAGCCCAATTAGGAATTGCCAGACTCAGATTCTGTTGGTGCTTCCCTACCACCCTGACACCCTTTCTATCCCCAGGACCATTAATAACAACTTCCCCATTTTACAGGATTATCCCTCCTTTGGTACCTTTTTTTCTGACTGGCGCATCATCTCAAACCGCCGACCAGCTAATCTGTGTAACCTTCTTGTTCACAACTTCCTTAATCGCCCTCAGCAATCACCAGGTACTTTCTCTTGCAACAGAATTGGCTACATCACCTGTAAATATATACTGTATTCAATACCACGTACAGTTCCTTCAAGACCCCTCCGGACAATTCCAGATCACTCGATGACATCTTGTACTTCAAGCATCCTTATTTACTGAATATCTTGCAGAAAATGCCTAGCTCTTTACATTGGTGAGAAAGGAAGGAGACTGCAAGATTATTTCAGGGAACATATCTCCAAGCCCCTAGTTTCCAATTTCACCTCTTACAGCCATGATCATACTGATATTTCCGTCTCCATTCTAACAGAGGGGTTTCAGAACTCCTATTGCAGAAAAACATCCGAATCCAAAATTATCCTGAAACTAGGATCACACCTTTCACCTTCTCTTAATGACAGACTTATTTCCTTCTAATCGTCTCTATTAATTTGCAGGTTTTGAGTTCACACCTCTCTTCACCTCTCCTGACTACACATCGCATGAGTGTTGATATTGCTTCTTTCCTACTCCTGCCTCCTCTCCACTTCATGCTTTATGTTCTCCCAAGATTTATCAACTACCAGTTTTCCTCAGACTCCACAGCTGAGATGTTTCTTTTCTTCTCTTTTCAGCATGGAATAAACCTTTACTTGTACTCTCTTCACATTTAGTTTTTTTCATACACTGCATTTTGGTGTTTCATTCCCCAAAAGCATTTGGGGAGAAAATTACAAGTACTAATCAGCATATTACAATAATAAAGTAATTTCCCTGATTCCCTTTGGCAAAATTTCAAAGAAAAATAGATGCTCTTCTCCTTTATTCAGACAACATAATTTTAACTATTTTAGTCATGCTGATTTCTACCTTCAATATCGTCCGTAAATAAGTAGTACCAACTATCACTATAATATTTTACTGACACAACACACACATACAGTATACAACAAATTGATCTAAAATTGTAATTCAACTACAGTATTACTCACAGTTATACAACATAACATTTTCGCAATGACAAGCTATTGCTACCACTAGCTCTGATAAAAGCCACTACTGTCATCAATTTACAACTTGAACTTGAACTTAACTTTATTGCCATATGTAACCGGTACTGGTACAATGGAATTCTTACTTACAGAAAGTCTCTCGATTGTAAAACAAGTGTAAAAAACAAAACAAAGTGCAAACAGTGCATCAAGACAATGTACAAACAAACAATAGACAATGTGCAAGTAAACATGGAGACAGTTTGAATGTAAACAATACAGACGTGTAAACAATGACTGGAGACGTACAATAAATAAATTACAATGAGGTAGATGGTGATGGTGTAGGTGTGGTCCGAGGGGGATGGCTAAATGTGTTCGCCAGTCTCACTGATTGTGGATAGAAGCTATTGAAGAATCTAGTGGTAAGTGTCCGTATGCTCTTATATCTCTTGCCTGAGGGCAGTGGGGTGAAGAGCTCATGCCCTGGGTGGTGACTGTCCTCTGTGATGGCCAGAATTCTACCACGGCAGCGGTCCTCATAGAGCTGTTTAATCTCGGTGAGACCGCAGCCGATGATCTTCTGGGCCATATTGACCATTCTCTGCAGTGCCTTTCTTTCTTGCAAAGAGGTGTTGCCATACCACACGGTGATCCCGTTGGTGAGGACGCTCTCGATAGTGCAGCGGTAGAAGTTCACCAACACATGTATTGGCATCCCCCATCGCTTGAGGCACCTCAAAAAATAAAGGCGCTGCTGAGCCTTCTTCATGATAGAGTCAGTGTTCACAGTCCAGGTTAGATCTTTAGAGATGTGAATTCCCAAAAACCTAAAGCTGGTGACTGTTTCCACTTCCGTTCCATCAATACTGAGTGGGCTGTGAGTGTGTGGGCTGTGTCTCCGAAAGTCCACTATTAGCTCTTTCGTTTTCTTTATGTTCAAGTCCAGGTTATTGCTATGACACCACCTAAGCAGCTGTACAACTTCATCCCTGTAAGTGGACTCGTCATCATCAATTTCAGTGCAAATAAGAAAATTGGGTAATACTGAAGGTATCACTGTTTCACTGTATCACAGTAATACAACTACCATTAATTCATATATTAATAAATAGTAAACCTATGTATGAATAAAAATGTACAAGAGTGTAACAAGAGTGTAACTTTTACTGCCTTGACGAAACATGACAGGTCTTACAAATAACCCATGTCGCATCAATTTATACCCCCAAAATGTACAGTCCCACCACAGCCTTTCATATTTATTTTATATATATATAAACATTTTATTTTTTCTCAAAATATCCCGGAGCACTTTGTACTGTACAGTATATAAGTGGGCAGAGGATCCGCTTAATCCATTAATGAAGTACGTTGCCTATCACCAAAGTGACATGCATGTGAGCTTTTTATCAGTCCTGCTACACAGAAGATCAGATTGAGAATTAAGGGGGAATTTTAATTATGATAGATGATTCAAGCTCAGACTATAGAATATAGCCAGAGCACTTGATTTAACAAACTACTCTTAGGTGTCAATGTGGATCGTTAATAATCAGCTACAAAAAAAAAATTAAGTCCTTGGTTAAAAGTTTCATTTTGTTACTAAAATGGAGAATAAGTAGGAACTGGCAGAGCAGATTAGTCAACAATAAAATAAATATATTTATAACCCCCAACTTGAAAGTGATTTCTGCCAGAATATACCCAAGCGGGTGGTCTAGCTAGAGGCAAGTGAATTTTTTGTTCTCTGACACAACTTTGGTGAAAAGAGTAAAATCCAAGCACACTTGGTTAAACAAATATTTATTAACAATGACAGTGACACTGCACAACACACAACATAAACATACAACATACAGTTTGCTGTGTTTACATGTTTACAGAAAAAGGCGCTCCAGAGGCCTAACGTCCTAACTACCCAAAAAATCCCAGACTGCTACTAAGTGTTCGAGTCTTAAATAATGCCTACAGAGGCTCAAATAAGAGATAAGCTGTCTTCTAATTAAAACCAAATTTAATACAACCAGCAGTTAAATCTCTCTGCAAACCCGATGCCACAAAATAAATGGGAGCCTATCTCCCTATTCTAAAAATGCACCCCCAAGTAGGAAAGGCAGTGTTTATACAAGGTATCTTTTTCTCAGGAAACCGAAGTTCCCTAAAACACAGAATAGCAAGCTCTCTCAGGCAAACTTCAAATACTTTGCTCCAATTGGATTTTGTCTGAATGATCATGAAGTAGGGGCTCTTCTCTGACTCAAGCTTCAGGTTCCAACTCCTCCTCCTCTTGTGGTCTGACCTTCTTTTACTTCTTTTTCTCTTCTCTTTCTCATTTTATATGGTGTGTTTATTGACTGTTTGACTTTTATCATTTACCCACAACTTAATCAACTAAGGTTATCCAAGGTAAACTTTGTGAGGTGTCTGATCATAGACTCTGCAACCCCTACATCTCAGTAAAATGTCCTCTGCTTTGACACTGGAAATGTTTGCACAGCCAGGTGTTACACCTTCTAGTCACCTATACAGTACTTATACAGGTTGAGAATCCCTTATCCGAAATTCCTGGGACCGAAAGTGTTGCGGATTTCGGATGTTTTGGGATTTCGGAATATTTTTATATTTGCATCTATAAAATGGGACAGCTTGGGGATGGGACCCAGGTCTAAACACGATATCCATTTACATTTCATAATATAGCTTATACTTATACCCTGAATGTAGTTTTATATACGTTTTTAATAATTTTTTAACATAATACCATCAGAAAGGTAAGATGTCTCCACATACGATGTCATGTTTTAATTAAAAGGTTACAGTACACGTATGCCATTTGTATTTTATTTTTTACTATACAGGTATTACGTTTTATGTAAGGTATAAAAACAAAGCATTGAATATGATTACAGGTAAATAAAATGAAAACTGAAAAACTGTCAGCATTTTATTTTTAAAGTAATGTACAAGTAATGACGCTACTCAAGTTACACTCTGTACATGGAGGTGAAATTCAGATCTCACCTAAAAATAACATTTTGTACTTACTGTACAAAAAAGAACCATGATGATCATGGCTTACAAACTTGAAGATAAATGCAGCCCCAGACATTACGACTACATCAGGTCCGAGAAACTTGAGGGAGAGGGTACGTCATCGATGACATCACTGTGAACTGGAAAGTTTTGGATTTTGGAGGTTTTCGGATTTTGGAATTTCGGATAAAGGATTTTCAACCTGTAATGCTAATAATAAATGGCAACAATAGGAAGGATGACATTTCACACACCATGGTATCAACTGTCACCGTACTTAGGAACTGGTTTGGAAATTAGGGTCCAGAAGGAAAAGTGACGCCCACTAGTCCACTTTCAGAAAACGTTTTCTTTTGAGGTTTCCCATTCTAATACTGACAAAGCTTGGCCTTGCTTAGAATCTGAGGTATGACAAGATCAAACTAGAAGGTGGTACTGGTGTTTTTTCTAGTACTGCAGCTGCTTCTTGACAAAAGTCAACTAAAGGTCTAGAGCATGGAAACATTTTTCTTCAACAGCAAAATCTTTTTCATGTCAAGATATCTCATGTTCTGCATAAGATACAGTATAACATATATATTATTATCCTGGGAATACAAGAAAGCCCAAGTCTTTAAAATGTTGATGGAAATGTTCATTCAAGATAAAAACAAGAATAAGAGTTCTTCAGGTAGGTAAATTGTTAAATGTAACCTGGTTACAAAATTGCCTAAATCCAAATGAATGCTCTTATTTGACTCAGACTGTAAGATAATCAAAAAAGGAGGCAGTACAACATAAAAAATATATAATTTCATTTGTATAGTAAGCCACAATAATGAAAACTGAGGGAAATAACCAGTCATAAATATACTGCATGGTTTAAGCAATTTTCATTGTCTTGATAATTTTTTTAAGATAATGTTTGAATCAGCTGCCTGAAGACTTACAGATATAATGCCTGTAAGCTATAAAAGGAGATAGAAATGAAACAAAACATAACAGTCCTATCACCTTTCTACTGTACATCTAACACACCATTCAGTAAAGTTATTAATGAGAGGAAACTGGAAGAATTGTATATACTCATGGAGAGAATTACTGAAGGTTTCAAAAACAGTCATCATGTTTGACCACTTTCCTGCTCTTGAACAAAACAAATTGTAGGCTAGTAGGTTGCTGCATATATTTAAATAGATTCAATTGTCTTTTGGAAAACCAGGTGTAACATTTGTAAAAATCCATCATATTTTTGTTTGTCCCTACTGTATTAAAAACCCAGTACCGTGTCCTAAAAAAAGACTGAAAGTCTTGGAATGCATTACCTTGTGTGGTGATAAGTGTGCAACATAGAAAAAACAGAGATACCAACATCTTGAGAACTGAAATCTACAAATTTTAAAGGGAATTTACAAAGTTAACCCTTAAACATATGGTTCAGCACATAAAGTTTTAATGGAATTTAAGGTGAAATAGATTCATAACAGCTAAAACAGCTTCAAGTTATTTGGAATTCCTGGGTTGGATAGTTATAATAAATAGCTATCATCTTTGTCAGTTAATGAAATTGAAAAATTATTCACTATTGACACCATGCCACCAATCTAATGTACAACTGAAAATTGTTTAGAAAAACAGGAGTAAAAATAAACATGCATATTACAAGTCACAATATTCAAGCACTACATTAGTACAGCCCAACAGTGCTCAAACAGTGTTTCACTTAAAATAAGATGTTCAATGAAACTGGGTCTTCTGATGAGATTCTGCTATGTTAATGTTCTCTGTTAGAAATTATATTTCTGTGAATGTTCTGCACAAGTAGTCCAATTTCCTGATCAATGCCTATTGTGCTTGATGTCCTTAACATTTGGTAAACAGTTTTCTTTAGTAGAAAAAAAAACTCAGTAATTGGAAACTTGAACAGGTACAAGAGTATTTATCATCTGGATTGAGCAAAATATTTCAAATATGATTTATTACAAAACATTTAAATGAAACTGCAGACGTAGCAGAAGGTTTTGTGGTCAGATGAGACAACAGTGCAACATTTTGGTCACAATATAAAGTGTTATTGTATATCTCCTGCAAAACACATCACCCAGTCAAAACCATCTCTAGTGTCAAGCAGCATTAACTTATGGGGCTGCTTTCTTATCAGCAGGGACTGGGAAGCTTGTCAGGACTGAGAGGTAAATGGATGGAGCAGAGTACAGTGTATAGGCAAATCTTAATGGAAAACTTGCTTCATTGTGCTAAAGATCTAAAACTGGGACAAACATCTGCCAAAAACCAAAGTTATACTAGAGTGGAGTAACAAGAAAAACTCTATGTCCAAGAATGACCCATAAAATTGTTGTCCATCAAAGATCCCCAACCAACTTAACAGAGCTTCCATCAATTATTTACTAAGGGGGGCAAATACTTTTGAAAGCAAAATCTCTTATTTTAATATTTCTGTGCAGTTCTTAACTTCTGTCACCCACAAATGAGTTCTGTCTGATCATTGAAGTTTTGATTACAAATCCATCCATACATTTTTAATCGAGTCATCCAATTCAGGGTTGTGGGGGAGCTGAAGCCTACTCCTGCAAGCCACATGCACGAGGCAGGTTATACCCAGGATGGGATGCCAGTCCTTCACCAGGCATACACATACACTCATATACTCACACCAGTCCCAATTTTCCCAGAATCTGATTAACCTACTGATATGTCTTTGGACAGTGGCAGGAAACTGCAACACCTGTAGGAAACCTCATGTAAAACCCACAGGGTATTTTCACCCACAGGGGGGACATACTGTACAAACTTTATGCAGATACTGTAGCACCCCAGGAACTGAACCCATGGCCCCAGTGCTGTGAGTTAGCAATGCTACTGTGCCACCCTATTATCAAAAATATTTGCTGTAAAACATGTGGTACCTTGTTTAGAATTAAATAAACTTAAATTATAATTCAATGGAAAGTGATGAGTACAATTGCACACCCTCTATACAGTATATGCTACCCTACACCAACATTATAGAAAAATATTATTTCATAGCAGGATGGGCCACATCCAGCTGTAATTAGTTATAAAATAATGCTGCTTTAATTCCACTGGATATTTATGTGTTTAATTTGATATAATGATATTCAGTCAAAAACGATTGATACAGCTGAGCATGAAATGAGCATAGCCTTTAGTAGCATTGTTACTACCTTGTAACCTGATCATGTCAAATCTCTGAAGAGAAGCAAAGTTGGATCTAGCCGATAATGCCAAAGGTCTCTCTGGTTGTTTCTCTTGACTGTACAAGAATGTCAAAACCAGGGACCTGATCTGCTGTGGAATACTATTGTTGGCTCATCATGTCTGCCTCATCTCACCCAGCTGGATGCTACACTTTAGTGATTGATGAATTGTGACCCCTCATACTGTATATGTGAAGCATTTTAGGATGAAGAGATGACTTTTGTGGTGAAAAGTTTAATGAGAACAAGCAATTATAATTATAACATACTGTGCAGTCTAAATTATCCAGCCACAGCATGCAAACCCTTAAGGCTGACTGAGTTGCCACATTAGCCATGTCTGCTATAACCCTCAGCAATACACCAGAGGCACAGAAACCAACAACTGTGTCTTGATATCAGCTATGTTTATCATTGCAAAGCACATTGAAGGAAAGGCCTGGTCTCCTTACAGTCCTCAGAAATCCAATTAGCTCAAAAAGTATATATCACTCCTTTGGATCATTCAAATATTTTGGGAGGCAGCATATATAATTACGTACTGTAGAAGTATTCCTTTTTTAATGTAATAGAGGACTGTGATTACAACATTCTGTTTTATATGGCTTCTGCAGCAGAAAGAGTACTTCTGTCTTTTTACTGTATATACAGTATGTGTATCAGAAATACATTTGATGCTTTAGAAAAATCTAAATTCACTACCAGGAACTGAAATGTCCATGAATCTATAAATCTTGGAAAAATGTAAAAGATCATTACTATAAAGAGACCATATCAAAATGGGTTAAAATCTATCCCTCATTTGCTAATGGATCACTTTTAGCTTTATTAATTAGAAGAAAAACCCCTCCAGATTGCTGGGTTGAAGTGTTAGCCATCACCTCTAGAGAACCACACAAAGAACACAATGACATTCATCAGCTTAACATCAACATGATGGCAAATGTTTCATGAAAAACAAGCTCCCAAAAATCAGTATAGAAATATGCAGGTAAAGCTAAAATTAATGCAGCTATAGCTGTCAGACACAGAAAAAAAGTAGAAAGAGATATTGTAGTTTTCCCGATTATAAAACTTGTTTTCAGTTTTTCAGATGAAAGCAAGTTATCTTTTAAAACATGTCCTTCTCTAAATGTTTAAGTACTACAATCTTAGAAAATTCCAGCTGCGGGAATTGATTTTAAAAGGTGTTTACTCTTAGGCTGATTTTTCATTGACACCAGGTGGAAGTCAACATTAACATCCTCTTCTGAAATGGGAGAGACTTACAGTTAAGAGTAAATTTGTCATTGAAAGAGCAAAAGTTTGCAGTCTGAAAAGTCAAATATTAACACCTAAAGGTTTCCCAAATACTGTACTTTTATCACAATGCAAAAAAAAACATTCAATCTCACCAATTTAACGGTCAAATGAATATGGAAAGACATCATAATTATTTAAGTAAATTTATTATTAAGAGACATTGGTGGACATAGGTCTGGTTTGTATAGTTTCCACTATCTTGCTCCTTACTGCAATGCCATTCCTCTCAACAGGCCTGAATCCAGCCGAGCACCCTCCATACCGATTTCAACCCAACAGCCATAATGACAGAATTAGTTTGAATTTACTTTTACTGTGTGCAGATCATATTTAAGTCATGGGTTTTATGCATATACAGTTGTACAGAGCTTTTAACCTTTTGAAAATCATCAGGTCCTTGTTCAGGAACTTCCTGTAACTTTCCTGGTTCTGTCCATAATCCCTTCTCTGGGTTCATCCTGCACTCAAAGCTCTGTCGTAGAAGATAAGATTTATTTTCTCTATCTCTGTCCCTCTTGGCAGGAGGACTTCTCCCTTTCTGTGAGACTTCAAGTATTGATCTTCCAGTCCCAACCACACTCCTAGCAGGGGAAGTATGGTGGATTGAGGCTTTTCCATTTATCTGTGTTACGATCACTGCCTCTCGGCAACGGAGGAGGCAGAAGTAGGTGTAGCCCCTATCCATCAGTTCACCTATCAGTTTTCCCATTCACCACCACACCCCCGTCTCATCCTACTTAAACACCTGTCCTTCCCTACCTCGTTGCTCAGTATTGGTTTTCCCTATCGAGCTTCCTGGTTGCGCTTCTTCTACTCTGTGTTTGTCTTGGATTTCGGCTTACGGTTTTTCACTTTGGACTTCGGCTTTTCGGATCTCGACTTGGATTGGTACTTTCGCTCTGTCTTGGATAACTGGCTACCTCTGGATTCTCGGATTGCTCTACGGACTACGGCTTCGGATTACTCTTCGGCTTCGGTACACGTTCCCTTTCGGATACCTTGCTCCCCCTGGACTCTCGGCTCGTTCCTACGATTACGGTTTACTTTCGGTTTACGACTTGGCTTTGTTCGCTCCTGCAAGTGGGTTCACTCACTAGTTCGGTCCCTATTACCGAACTCGTAACAATCTGAGACCCATTGGGGTGCGAATCCTGAGCGAACTGAACATGCTTCTCCTCTCTGACTCTATGATGTAACTCTTAGTCGACTCCTGTCCATCATAGCTGTAAACTCAGAGCTGCACCATGATAGCATGAGACTACCACATTTCTTCATTATGGTCTTCATTTAGATGTCCTCCTTTTTCTCCAAGAAGCTCAGAAAAATCTCCCTGGGTGACGTTTTACATGTACTCTGACTCCAGCCAGGAGTAGTGGGGTTTCTTCTCCACTCTAAAAGCCAATAAATAGCCTTGGTTAACTTTGGCTTTTTTCTTTAGTTCTAAAGTTTTTTTTCAGTCATTGGCACTGGCTGTGCTTTGCCACCAGGATGTGCGCGACTGACTGGACACATTTCCCATTTTTGTGACACCAAGTGGGGAGAAGACAAACAAAGGCATGCTTTGTTATTGCCATGTCATTTATTTAATTGTTCTGGTATATACAGGGATATGACTTGCCTAATGCAAATTCCATATATATATATTAACCCATCCTATATAAGGGTGTCTGCTAAACAAATAGTATTAGTAGCAGTAGTCTACTACTGTCTATGACATTTATCATGGTGATCTGAAAACGTTTGATTAATGTTCTAAATTTCCACTGGTCATAATGCCCCCTCTGTTCCAAGAGGCAATTGTCTTTGTAGCCTCACTGGCTAAAATAAACAATGTTCTAAACCTTTGTTCATTCTAATTAAAAGCTTGTTACACTATTGAGTTGTGTAGCAGTCTGTAGCTGTCTATGGACAGCAGTGTGTAGCAGTCTATGGACAGTTCATATTTCTTAACATTTGCTTGTGCTGCTATCCAACAATAAATACACTTAAATTTAAGTTAAAATGAAAACATCCTTATATGTTTTGGAATTTCACAACTCCTTTTTTCGCGTTAGTTAATCTACAATTACCGTAGACTGTGGAATAGACAAAATCTGCTTTTTCACAGACAACAAGACAGGTCACAGTGCATATAATTAAGTTCATGAACTAAGCCAAAACAACAAAACAATGCTGACTGTTAAACAAAATATGTTAACTGTATGGAAAAGCACTTTGACAGAATCCCAGATTTGCCTGCAACTAATTCAGCCACAGCAGGATGAATGTATTTATAGTAAAAGAGCTTCTTTTTCAGCTACTCTCATACTGGCTGTAGTTTATTGATTATTAGGCAGGCGTACTAATCTTCTTAAGGTCGTTAAGTGCACTTAATTAAAAAGTAGTTAGACTTCCCTTTGTTCACCAAACCGATTGCAGCTGTTAAAATGAGATTAGTAGATAACAAACTTGTCTGAAAATATAAAGACTATTTTTAATTTGTTTATGTAGTTTAAATGCATAACACTATGTCATTGTCATCACATGCTTACTTTACATAAAGAGAGTACACAGAAGCTTCTTATGTAGGTATAAAATCAATTCTAAGAAAATGTTATTGTTATCACTGTTGACTTTTTTTCTCAGATAGACTAGCAAGCTGTTTTAAATCATGTAAAATAGGCTTGTTTGGCTTTGATAGCACAGATTTAAATGTTTAGACAACAGGGATTACCAATATTCTACATTCCTGTCACAGCACTACAGTTATTGTTCTACATTTTGAATCTAAAAATAAAATTCAGCCAACATTAAACTAAATCCAATTTCTGTAAATTTCAAATTTCATCTTCATTCTTCTCTTTCGTTCACCTTTGTTCAACCTTTGCATCCATTTATAATAACTACATAACATACATACATCTTGGCTCTGTGGTTAAAGATCTGCGCCTGTGGCTGGAAGGTTGCTGGTTCAAATCCCGCAGCCGGCAGAGGAATCCTACTCCATTGGGCTCCTGAGCAAGGCCCTTCACCCCAACTGCTCCAGGGGCGCCATACATTAGCAGACCCTGCTCTCTGACCCCAGGCTCTCTCCCTGTCTGTGTGTCTCATGGAGAACAAGCTGGGGTACGCGAAAAGATAATTCCTAATGCAAGAAATTGTAAAGGGTTAATAAAGTAATGTTATATATATTATTATATACAGTATACATACATACAGTGCCTATGTATTCAGACCCCATTTTGTTGTTTTAAGGCTTGCAACCATGCCACTATAAAATAGCGATTAATGTTATTTTCTATATGCAACCTACTCTACACATTCAAAGTAAAAAACACAGGTAGTGCCTTTGAAGCAAAACTTCAATCTTGAAGACCAACAATTTTATAACAGCTCTTTGTCAAAAGGCACAGGTTATGAGAAGGTTATAAAAACATTTCAATGACCCATATTATCTCTTTTAACACTGTGAAGTCCATAATAATTAGTTAAAGGCACAGACACTGCCTAGTTCAGGCTTCCCATCCAAACTGAGCAGTTAGGCAAAAGGTAAACTTGTTGAGGATGCCACCATGAGGCCAACGGCAATTTTGAAAGAGTAACAGACCTTAGTGGGTGAGATGGGAGTCAATAATATCCTGGTCATTCCAGAAAAGGGGATTGTATGGAACTGAAAAAAAAACATTTCAGATTCCAAATAGGGTTTGCAACCAAGCACCAAAGTGATACTGCAAACTTGTGGTAAAATATGTTGTGGGCTGACAAAATGTGGAACTTTTTGGGCTACATGCAAAACATTGCAACTGTTGCAAACCCAGTATATACAGTAGTACATCATTTAGTCAACACCATCCCTTCTATCAAGCATGGTAATGGCAAAGCTTGTCGAGATTGTTGATAACATACAGTAGATGAAGCAAATTACCAGCAAATATTAGAGGAAAAACCTCCTTCATAGTTAAAACTGGGACTGAATGCTTTTGCAAGTGTAACAGACCCTGTTTATTAGAAAAAGACAAAAGACTTTCTACAGCAAGGAACACACCTCTAAATTATAATGTAGACTCCAAAACACATTGTTTTTGTTAATTCTTAAGACAACCCGTAGGAAGTAGACTAAGAGAAAACATTAGCTCACTATTTTTAGAAGATCCTAGGCATGATATGTGTTTCTATAAATTCTTCTGTTTTCAAAACTCATTAAAGAAGAAAATGGAACTGGTTTGCTTCCATCCATGCACACAAAGTCTTCAAAGCAGATTGCACTGGACCGCTTCCATCCTGTAGTGACACACTGACAAAACAACTATGACTTTCCAATGCCAGGTAACTATAAATAAAGGCTTTTATTTATCAGTATTGGTAATTATAGTCATAAGAAGTGAGACCTCTTTGTTCTCCGATCTTATCTGTTCTCAAGAGCAAAGCAAGGCCAATGATTTCTCAGATGGGAAAGCCTGGTGGATACTTAAAGTAATGATGGTGAACTACAGTAGGTGCTTATACTGTACCCTAAACTTTACACCATAAATCTCAAAACAATGCCCTATCAAGGTGGCATGGTACTGTAGATGTTCAGCTGAGGTGCTCAACCACGTATTTGACTACAGTATCTGTGGTAGAGATTCCATGGCATCATTCATTACAGACATATCGAATGTCTCGTGGCATCATTTAAAATCCCACTACACATTCACAAACTGGCATACATAATCTTCCCTCTCTTATTTGGTTTAGGAATTTTTCATTTCTTAATAAATCTTATTTGTCGTGTAGTAAGTTGTGCTTACCTAAATGTGGAGCATTCTCTACCTGCAAAGCGCATCGAGACCCTTGGGATGAAAAATGCTTCTGAGAAGACAAAGCCTTTTCTGTGCATTCAGTCCTATTCTGTGCACGGAGGCCTTTGGTGCCAGAAGAATTCCTGTATGAAAACAGTCCCCAGGACTGATCTTATTTAGTAAATAAACATTAGGAATTTACAGTATATAATTGTATAGTATATTCTAGACCAAGGCCAGGCAGCTTTAGTCAGCCAGCCTGGGTTAACAGTTGATAGTATCTGCTTCAAAAAGTATCTCATCCAATAGTATCACATACAGTATTCTTTTACCAAATCTCCTGTGTTCTAGACTGAAGAGATTTAGCTCTCTTAACATGTCTGGATATGGCAATTCCTTGATATCAGGAATCATTCTTGTTACTTTTCTTAGAACTCATTTTATTACTGTGATTTCCTTTTTGTAGTATGGTGACCAGAACTGAACTGAACTGAGTATTAAGCTTAATATAAATTCCACACATTTTTTTATGTAAAGAATAATTCTGTCTGCTTTTTATTACTTATAAACACCCACATTCCTTTTTTGCTTTTTTGTGTAGTTCTCTTCAGCCATTGTATGTAGCTGTGAATCACTCATGAAGCATGTACTGTATAGTTTATGTTTCCACTAAAAGTGTAGATTAGTTTGCACTTGTCAATGTTAAACTTAATTTGCCATGTCTGCCTAATCCATGCCTCTAAGTCTCTTCGCTATTCTCTTGTCACTGTTTCTATGTTTACACTCACATATTTTGCATCATCTACAAAATTACCTAGCCTCTGTTCCAGAAGATAAAACATACATGTACTATAGGTACAGATATGGAAGAGCAACCTGACTAAAATGAATCCATGCAGCATATCACTTTTCAAATGTATCATATTAGAAGTTGTATTCCTTAAAATGTTCATGAAGCAGTCCTATCATCCATTTTCAAACATTTCCTTGGATATTGATGGTTCAAAGACAAAATATATCTATTTTAGTATTAACTGGTATTTGTGTATAATTATTCAAATCATTTTAGTAAGTTAATTGAACAGGACCTTTGTTCTCTAAATCCATTTTCAAACCTTTTCTTGTAACCAGTGTAAGACTGGTCTGTAGTTTACGAGTTCAATTCTGTTAAGTTCCTGTTATGTTATGCTCCCATTCTAATAAGCCTAGCTTGGGTATATAAATTGCATACCTCAATTTTTACTTTTTTAATTGTGACATGTTTGCACCTCAAAATCTCACTTGTTAGGGCATTAAAATGTATATTTTGGACCAATTGTTTAATGATTGTGTCATGGATAGAGGCCCCTAAATTCAGGAATTACTTTCTTTTGTAGATGACTATGCAACATACTGTAGCAAATATAAAGGGGGCTAGAACCCTTCTTGCCCTGCCACAGGTTCTACGTATCTTCCAGAATCACCAGTGTATGCACAGACTAGCAACTATGCAACCTTTTATTTTCTAGTAATTACAAAATTTAACACTGTCTACCCAACACCCAGGGAACATTATAAAAAAAATAACTCCAAAGGACATACATTCCAGACCAGCACAAGTACCCCATTGGACCCCAGTTATCAAACCCAAATGTCATAGAGGAAAAGTTCAGCAGCATTATTCCCCATAACCACCTCCGGTCAGTAACTCGTTGTCCCCCATTTATGCCACAGTGTAATTGTGATGTTTCTAGCATCCTCCTCAGTTACGACAGTATGAAAATATGTCACTGGTGGTCCTCCCAACCCTGTCTGTCTCCAAGTCCATTTTTGGGTAAAGGTGGGAGTAAGACAACTAGCTTTCTCTGGGATCTTCCTCCACTGCTCCCAGTCTTTGGTGTCCTAAGATAGTCCTCCTGGGTTTAACTGCTGCAGTCTCCTGCAATCCTTCCATCTCCCAAAAGTTCTCTGCTCACTAGAGCTTTTTAGTTTTTTTAGCAAAGGCTCTTTACTCATCCCCCAGGGGATGGAGGTGTCCCTGTGACATTTTGGTTGTGGGCAGAGCTAACTGCCCAGGAATCGTTCAGGAGTTTGCTGTATACAGATTGCCAAAGTAATACTTTGTTCAGCTGCACACTCTGAATGGTGTGGTAATTCACTGTTGTCTGGACTAAGAGGGCCTTTGATCAAGGTAGTAAAGCAGGTAATAAGGCACAAATCTGCATCAACACTAGGGTGTCACTGGCCCATCAATGCAACATATTATTTCTCAGCCCTTGACATTTTCACAAAAAACAACAGAATTGACTGGGCTCACCGTGTGGGAAATTGAGCTGTTGGGAAACAGAAAGTTGTAGCTCACATCAAGAAGTTTGCTTCATTGACTTTCAGAGTACACTGTAGCGTTCGTTGAGAAGCCTTTGCCTCTAAAAATATTCCAGGAGAACTCCTGTCAGGACTGAATGATTCCATTAAAATAGTTAACTTCATGAGAGCTCACCCACTGAATTTTAGGATTTTCGCACCACTGTGCAATGACATGGACAGATAATACAAGAGTTTTCACAAGGTTTTTTGAACTGAGACATGAATTTCAGTTTTTTTTTGTGGACAACCTATTTAAGTTGTCATTTTGCTTGCGTGAAGAAGCCTGGCTACAGAAACTAGCATACTTCGCAGACATTTTTTCTGCTTTGCACAAACTGAACTTAAGTCTTCAAGGTTTCATCATCAATTTGCAAGACAAAGTCAAATAAATAATCATAAAACTGAAATTCTGGGCTAGCTGTGTCCAACAAAAGTCTCTTCAGTGCTTTCCAATACTGTCAAAATTCACTGAAACAAACAAAATGCTCTTATGTTAGCATGTGAAAGGCCTCATATTTGAAGACCTCCATCACCTCAGTCAGCAGCAGGATATGAAGTCCATTTGAAGTTAAACCCCTGTTTCCAAACCTGTCATTTCACAAACAAAAGAAACTGCTGGAGTTGATGTCTGATGGAGGATTGCAGTAACAGTTCAAATGGAAACCATTGGGGATTTCTGGGCACATGTGTTGGAAGAATACCCATACCCATCGAAGCAAGCCTTGAGGGCATTAATGCCTTTTGCCACAACATACTTTTGTGTTTGCTGGTTTCTTTGCACTCACAGCAGTTAAGACAAAGTATGGCCAAAGGCTGGATGCTGAGAACAATGGAAGAGTGAAACTGTCTTCTATTAAACCTAGTTTTGCTAACCTTAATTCCAAAATGCAGGTCTACCCACATTCATTAGCAGGTAAGATATTATTATTATTAGTAGTAGTGAATGGTTCCATGTTCCATGGAAGTGACAGGAGTGTGCATATTAAGTCAGGTTTTGAAGGGGGTTCTTGGCTGAAAAAGTCTGAAAAGGCTGCTCTAATTAAATTAATCTCCCAAATTTCTCTTTTTATCAAAATGCATTTACTGTGCCATATACTGTAGCCCCACAACTTCTCCCTTCTTTTATAGAATTACATAAACACTGTCCTGTTACCAGATACTGTAATTTGGTTAACAAAGAATTATCAATAGTACTCCTTATTTGAAACCCTTCAAACTATAGCCTCCCTCCACTGAATGTATCTAAAAGTGATTTTAAAGCAACAAATCATTCTTTTGGGCCATGCAAATACAGTTTTTTGGTATTCTTGAATTGAATAGCTTACTTTTTTATCTATAGACCTGTCTCTCCTCCATGCTTATACTTATCACCCTGCAAATTAAAATATGATACTTGTAATATTGACTAAATATTGTCATATTTAACTCATATACTGTATATTAAAAGCATACTAAGCGCATATTTTTTACCGTTGGCAGGAAATCAGTTATTTTTATGTTTTAGTAGTAAAAAACTAAAAAGTAGTAAAAAATGTAGTTTATTTCACTTTCATTACTTAGCAAAAGTGTTAACATGGGAGAGTGAAAAAAATGGTCTAATTGTTCGAGTTTTTTCCATACTCAAAAGGGTACATACGCTGGTGTTTCAGACACAGAAAAGGCTGGACAATGCACTACTGTAAATTCACAGCTCCCGTCTACTGTATGTCGTTCGTGGTCATTCATTTATTAGTGCATTTTTCTCTAGTAGGCACCTTAAAGCACGACTCAGCCCCGGCCAGCGTTGCTTAGCGACGGCTGCTGGCGTTCCTGAACCAAGAGGTACTTGTCAAACCGAGACATAGTAATACAATATCATTCATCTCCGCTAGACGGGGAATTATAATAATCAAAAAGGCAGCAATATATTCTACAAATTTACGTTTTATTATTATCTTATATGCAGAAAATGGAGAATACCAAAAAGACTGCTTTTGAAAACACGCACATATTATAGGATGTCTGTAAGGTCTGTACAGTAAGTTGCGTTTATTTTCTTTGCAGCAAAGGCCGGAGTCCAGATGGCAATGTGCTATAATCAGCTTTGCAACGAAATAGTTTTTAGAAGCGCCACGAAGACACAGCAGTAGGTAAGGAGAAAACGTTTTTATTCGTAATAAATTAAATAAGTTTGCGCGCGTTTAGTTTAAAATTAAACTTCAATACTGTTTTTGTAATAAAAAGCTACTAGAATGTCTTTAAGACCTTTTTACTTGAACCTTGAGACCTCCGTGCATTCTGTATTTCGTTAATGTAATATTTTAAAGTCGTACAATCAATCTTTGATTACGCACTTCTCTTCAGTGCTGTGCAGTACAACGTGTTGAATGTTTGTACTGTGCTTGAAGTCCTTGAATGCTTCGTTGAACAACGTGTAGATGTTCAGCGATTTACTGTTTCCAGATACAGTTCATGCTCCTGATAAAAAAGCTCTGATAAATAAATGTACTTAATGCCCATCATATTGTATGGCTTCTACTGATTAACACTTATCAATTGCTACGATTACATTTCCTAATATTTTAAACAAAACTAACTGAAGGTTAAGTACTATTTTGTTTCAGAATTGCTATAATATTTCTAGCATAAATACATAATTCTAAGCACATAATTCAAAAACAAATACTTTCATAACTGCCCTGTTTATACTGCAAATTGTGTACAAATGTTAATGTGATTTGCGTTTACAGTAGATTTATAGGAGAAGAGTAAATAGGTTTTAACTGTTCAACAAAGCGAAGCGGACAGTGTTGTAAAACTCTTTATGTCTACTAAGTGCATATAAACTTCGTTATATTTATGCTAATGACTTGTGTTTTCTTCTATTTCACAGTATGCTATGGTGACATTTACTAATTTGAACTGTTTAGACAGGGGTACACTGACACAATGATACCAGTTTTCTTTCTTAAGAAAAATACTCATAAGGCAAAAGGTTATAATATAATATCATTATAACAAGTTTGTTTTCATGTAAAGAAGAGGAATACTCAATTTTCTTTCTTTTTTTTTACAGACCTGTCAAGAATTGAACCCAGCAAGAAGCTCAGCTCTCTTCAGCTTTATTCAATGAGCAGGACTGTAAAAACATCACCTCCAGCATTGTCATCAGTATTTAGTAAATATTGCTACAGTATATTAAAAGGGACATTTTCTATCAAGAATGATTGGGATCCTTCTGGGGAAAGGTGCTCTGCTATTACTTTATACCATTACCATTTTCATCTCTTCCTATCCTGTCAACTGCCAGGGCCATTTCCCCAGGCTTGAAAATATAGGGGCTTTTAAAAATGTCACCATTGTGCCATCGCAATCAACATGTGGCATACCAGAAAGGAATGCCTTCTGTCAAAAAACTGTGACAAAGGACAGCCTGCTTACTTGCACCCAGCAATTTTGCATTCAAGAATGTGCCTATAGATCATCTACTCCCTCCTATGTAAACCTTTTTTCTGCAGGACTTGGGATATGTGTGACAGAAGACAAAACCATTCTACGCCCAGGGTCACAGAGTGACTCAACAAGCTTTCTTTTTCGGAACCAAAGAGATTGTTTTACTTCCCCTCCTCCGCAAGACCTTCGATCTACTGGTCTATTTACCTTAGCAGTGTGGTTGAAACCCGAGCAAGGCACTGTAATGTAAGTAGCACAACAGGTGTCTGATGACAGAATGCCCTTACAAATCATAGATCACCTGAATTCTTTAGGTGCTTTTGAGCATTTTACAAGCAAAGACTATATAATTTCTAGTTTTTTTTTTCCACTGGAGTAATATTTGCATTCTATTCCTTCTATTTACATGGAAACAACAGGTACCATTATGTCTTTTTACATAACAGTGGGAAGAACGTCTTTAACCTCAACCTAAAGTTTCTCTTGTGCTGCTTTATTTAACATACTGTATAGATTTTTTCATCATACTTGCTATAATGCTCACAGTGAAGTGAGCATACAGTGTCTGTTCTCATCAACAGATTTAGGTTTTCCCAATATCTACAGTATGTGTAATTTCTATTTGTATTTGGTAAATACCTGAGTACAAGGACACAATGTACAATGTGCACATAACACTGTCTATTGACAATATCCTTTCCTTACAAATTGTACAAATGTGCAGTAAATATACAGTATTTAAAAAAAAACAGCAGGTTTTTAGGGATTTTGTAGTGTAATAATTTATTGGAAATGAGTAGAAAATTAAGAGCAGTTGTTATTTAAGACAAGGGAAGACATTAAGTATATTGTTTGAATGATCATCACCTTTTTAATCATAAAAGAGAAAACTTACAACAAGTGCCTTGAATATTGAAAGACAAGAAGTTAAATATAAATAGAAATAACTAAACAACAGATTTTAAAAGAGTGGTTTATACAGTATGAGAAGTAGTCATTATAATAGCATTTTCCCCAAAATATTGGTTCAGGTTTGCAGAGAACCATATTCTACACATCATAACTGAAATGTGTTTTTGTGTGAACTGTTGTGTATAAGGTTTGTTTAGGTTGTTGGGTACATTCTACACACTTAGATGATTTTGTATTAGTAACACTAGTTTAGTACAGGTGAGTGCCGTTTGTCTTGTATGGTTTTGGGTAGTCAGTGGAGGTTTGCTAGGGTGTTGAAGATGCCGAAGACCGTGTGTTTCTGGGTTTTTTTTGTAGTCAGATTAGCTTTCCCTCACTTTCCTAGCCAGCTCCATTTTGTTTGTTATTTTCTTTTCTTTGGCACCACTCTAGTTCCCTTACCCTGTGTGTTATTTTCTTATTTCATACCAGTCACTTATTCAACTTCAAATCATCACTTTTGCACCCACCCTTGTTATTATGCTTCCTAGTCCCTCACCAGAACCCATCTGCATCCAAAAATTATCCTAAATGTTACACCCCTTTACCCCTAGACACTTGGGGTTGTAACAACGGTAAGACAACAGTCTGGATATATATAAGCCAAGCAATCATGGAATTTAAATTATTTCACAGTATCAAAAATAATTTTTACTTTTAGTTCTGAGGCAAGCTTCTTGGGCTTAATTGGTCTAGAGAGATGCAGCAACAGGACTGCATCAAGTGACACTTTCGTGTGCCATTTTGTGAAAGTACAAAAGAATGCATATGCACTAATAAACTTAATATTTTCTTCAAAACCTGAATGCTCAAACTAAAGAATTCTAAAGGTAAGATAAGATACAGTAAATGTCATCAAAAGCTAAAAAGAAAGTTAAATAAGTTGATTGCATAAATATTCAGACCTCTAGTATTTAGTGGAAGCACCTTTGGAAGTAATTACAGCCACAAGTCTTTTTGATTAAGTCTGTACCGCCTTTTCTCACCAACCTGGTGCAATATTTGAACATTCTTCTTGGCAGATTTGCTCAAGCTCTCTGAAGTTGTTTGGAGATTGCTATGGACAGTAGTTTTCAAGTCTTTTCACAGATTCTCTAAAGGATTCAAGTCAGAACTTTGACTGGGTCACTCAAGGACATTTTCTTTCTTTTAAGCCACTGCCGCTTAAGGTGAATTTTTGTCCCAGTTTTAGGTTTTGAGCAGGTTTTCCTCAAAGATTTGCCAGCACTTTGCTCCATCTGTGTTTCCATCAGTCTTGACAGGCTTCCCAGCTACATGATGATGAGAAACACAGATGATGAGAAACACAGCTATAACATAGTGCTGCCATCATTATACTTCACAGTAGGGATGGTGTTGTGTAAGCGATGCACTATATTGGGTTTGCATCAGATGTAATGCTTTGGATTTAGACCAAAAAGTTCCAATTTTGTCTTGTCTGACAACAAAACCTTTTGCCACATGTTTGCTGTACAGTGCCACCCAGGTGCTTTATTGTTAACCCCATATGGCATTTGAGAAGTCATTCTTATTGGTTCCTTACAAACTCCTTTTGTGGAGTGACAGGGATATTGTTGACCACTGCACATTTTCTTTAATCTCAGCCACTGAAATTTGTAACTTCTTTTAAAGTTAACGTTAGACTTGTAGTGGATTCCATAACTGGTTTCCTCTTATCCTAGCTACTCAGTTTGGAGTATACAGTACCTTTGAATGTATGAAGTACAGTAGGTAGTGTACAGTATATAACAAATATTAATTGCTATTTCAAAGTGATATCACTGCAATTTTAAAGACACGAAATGTGCTGTAAAAACTGAAAGGCCTGAAAACATTTGTAAGGCACTGTAAATGTGAAATTAATGCTTTGAGCCGCCTGTACCCATTGGAATGAATGTGGTGGTAGAACTGCTCTTTTTTTATCATTTTCATGTAACTGTGTGGGCCTAATATGCATTATTCTATTTTTTCTTCCTAGGACTATAATTGAAAAAAGTGTAAGCAGCATGTTAGTGTTTATGCTGACTATCTCAGAAGAAGAAATCCAGTTGCACTATGGTGTACCAAATGACAAGGAGTATTCAGTGAGAGTAAAGACGCTGGGACGTACATCTCCTGGTCAGTGGATCCATTTGGCTGTACAGGTACTCTCGCAACACTGTGTGGAGCTTCAGTTTTAAACATTTATTATTATTTATTATAATAGTTCCTGGAAATATGTGTTGAGAAGAAATTAGAATCAGCAACATGATAGCATAATACTGGTGTAATTATAAAAATTATAGTTAAAAGAAAGGTAGAAAAATACTACTGTACAGAGGCAATTTTAGAGACAGATAACGGATTTAGAACGAACTTGTTAGAATTCCTTGAATAAGCAACAAGTAAATTGGATAACATTAGAGCATATGACACATTACAGAAAGATACAAAACACCAAGATAGTGCAGGAAACCAATACAAAAGCAAACGGAATGCTTCAGTCTTAATTGTTTGTCACCATACTACAACATGGATGTTATACCCTTGAAAAAAGCTGAAAGAAGAGCAACAATTAGACCTGGTCTTAGAGGATTGTTATATACAGTACATGGAATAAAACCTCTGTAGTTTAAATATCAAATTCAGAGGAAATCAAGAGGAGATTGAATCCATGTATATAAAATCCTAATGCCTATAGACAGTATCAAATCAAGAGGACTACTTCAGAAAAAATAATTATTTCAGAATGGGCAACAACAAACATATTTACATGAAAAGCTGTGCATGTCTGGAAGTCTGGTTTGAGGTCTGAGCTCCTTCAAGAAGTGGTTGTACTGTATATCATTTTGGGTTCACTTAACTACTTAACTGTCCTGTGAGTAAAAGGAGTCAAATGACCTCTTCTCATTTTGTAGGTCTTTCTTTTCTTATTTTGTTCTTGTCCACTGAGATTTCGGGCACTAATGTGTATAGATTTCGGGCACTAATGTGTATCTTACTTTCCAGAAGATCTTTAGACCGATACTTGCAACTATAGTTGCACAATCTCTGTTGTATTGTTGGGTACCATGTAAAGAACACGCTCTAAGATACCTAACATCACATATACTGTACCTTAACTGTTTCTATTTACATTAATTCTACTTTTATGGTTTTTTCTATATTTTGGTCTACTTCGGAATAGTCTGTGAAACAAGAATAATTTTGTATAGTGTACTGTATAGTAAACAGAGAAGCTTCTTCCCAGCTAAACGTTTCCATTAAAGTAAGGTCAGACTTAGCGTTGTGGTAGGTCTAAATAGAGTTCTGCTACCCGACCTGAGCCCGACGGAGTCCGACAAAGGATCGGGTTTTGGGCTGGGTTTAGGTCAGTTTTTCATGTATTGTACAACTTCAGGCTTGGCCCGGATTCGGGTTTGTTTTCTAATAACTGAAAATGAATTATTACTATTTAATGTTTTAAATGTAATTGTATTAGAAAAATACAAATCGCTCGTTCTCTTTCACCTACAGTATGTGTGTAACTTATTTGTGTTCTGCTGTGTTGGCTTGCATGATGTTATGATGCAGCTAAAACCAGTACTGCCTGTGCGCATATTTACTTTACTTATAGCACTACAGATGCAGCCATTCAAAGTGTGCGGTACAGACACGTACCGCAGGTAAGATGACACGGGGTACCGCGGTGCGTGATTGGTTGACCGACAGGGGCACTCGTGGTCCGTTGGTCTGTCGTAGAAAGACTTACTGTAAAAGTCTTTACTGTGCCCGTTGTAGATATTGAATTTTACCACTGAAGGGAAATCTTAGTAGCTGAGCATAAAAAGAATAGGAGCATACTGTAACGCGTGTGAAGGCCATAAACGATATTAATTTTGGAACGTAAACATACAGTATATAGCTGGTCTTGGTGCTTTAAAGAAAAAAATACACACCAGTATTCCATTTCTCCCTAAACATTGTAAGCTTCGAAGTCTTTAACTAACGTGATACCGGAGTCAACAAGCATACTTTTAGAATTTGATTAAAAGGGAATATAATATGGAATCGCGTATCTCAAGAATTTAATAACGGTATGATTACATCCGTGTACTGCAGCAGGGCTGTGTAGGGCTGTTTCGCCTGCCTGTGCATGCAAGCTGTCTTGTAGCCTACTGGTCTAGGTGCGTGACTACCAGCTGGCAGGTTGTGTGTTCAAATCCAGCTGGTGCTGGACTTTTCATTTTTATTTATTTATTTTTTAATCGCGTAACATAAACATATTACCGTATGCAAACTGTACTGTATACAGTATGTATATGTATATTTAATGTCTTAACTGTGCCCGTTAAATTGAATTTAAAAAAATTATTTAACACGAACATTAAGCTGTTTACATCTTCCGCCTGAGAACAGTCACCCGTTGCTACCCAACGCAGAATGGTGATTGGCTGACACTATCTGACACCCCTCTGATTGGAGAAAAAAGACGTGCTGGTTTGCTATACATACTGTACCAGGAAGAGGATTTCTTTCTATTCAAAACGTGTATTTTAAAAGTTTAAGAAGTAAAAACCTTACAGCGTACACAGATTTCTAAACTGATCAGGATCGTTATCTTTGTCTTATGCATAATAATGTTCACCGCTCTGTCCAGCAAATTAATAATAAACTTTATTTTATATAGCGTTTTAAACGAATAAGTAATTAGATTGCTCATAAACCTAATCACTTGCTTTTTCTTTTTATTTAGGCTCAGATTTCAACTATAGATCATATTATTAATAACCATAATAACAACCAACCAACAAAAACAACCATATACAGTAAACATAATGGTGGTGCTGGACCTTCCAGTTTTATTTATTTATTTTTTAATCGCGTAACATAAACATATTACCGTATGCAAACTGTACTGTATACAATATGTATATGTATATTTAATGTCTTAACTGTGCCCGTTTAAGTATTGAATATTCATATCTAATTTTACCACTGAAGGGAAATCTTAACATAAACATACAGTATATGGCTGGTCTCGGTACTTTAAAGAAAAAAATACACACCAGTATTCCATTTCTCCCTAAACATTGTAAGCTTCGAAGTCTTTAACTAACGTGATACCGGAGTCAACAAGCATACTTTTAGAATTTGATTAAAAGGGAATATAATATGGAATCGCGTATCTCAAGAAATTAATAACGATATAATTATATTCATGTTGCAAAAGAACTGCAACGGACATAAAAACTCCCTTGCATGGTTTCATTACGACCAGAATCGGTCTTGAGATATTTTTAACTTGATTTACAGTATTTGAGAGGTATGTCTTAACACCGATACTACAGTGCTTAAGTACTGCTCACGTATATGTTTCTAGGTTTATATTATGCATTTCATACGGTCAAATTACTTTTGAGCAACTAATAAGAAGCGCGAAACGGTATGCGTTTTACTTTCGTTTTGTGCTGGGACCCGTGGATTGATTAGAGATATCAAGTACATACAAGTCATTTTTTAAATGTTGTAGTTCGTCTTGAAAAAATGTTACGAGTACATCATCTATCAAGAATTACACAGGTTCTGTTTCCATATTGCGGATTTTGGTTACGTAATATTATTTTCTAGATTTCACGTTGTGAATATGATGGGATGTCTGATGGGATGTTTCTAAAAATCCATCCTCTGTAAAACGTCTTCTCTAATTGTCCTGCATATGTATTCGCTAATGAAGCTGTGTGTTCTGAGCCTGGATCTCTACATTTCTGTATGAACCAGCTTAGAGGGCTAAAGACAGCTTGTGTTTAAATTGAGTGTAAGGCAATTTATGCTTCTAAAGTCATGGTCAGCATTTATTTTTGTACTGTGCTGTAAACTTGTTCTGTGCCAAGTCACATTATTTTATAGCGTTTTTATAGCGTTATCAAATACGGTGTTACTGTAGTTTACTGAGTCCCATGTCACATGGTCTGTGATTGAAACCTGTAAAACCGGTTTAATTCGTCACAGCCAGCACTCTTCAGGTGTGAGGGTCTTCTGCTCAGAATGAAACGCTAAAATGTTTGTGTATATTCTAATGGTAGTGGGGGCAGGGTGTGTGGGAACAGGTTTGGTTGAAATTGCATTGGAGATCTATGTTCTTCACACCTGAAAGATTTTCTCTGAAAGCATTTTCTTCGCAGTTTAACCGATCTTGTTACAGCATGTTACAGTTTACTATTATTAACCATATTAATTTTAAGTGCTTAATGTAAAATCTTGTAAAAATATATTTTCATTGTTCAAATATACATTAAGTCTGACTATCATATAATAAGTTAAATACAAAACTAAAGAAAAAATAGGGTTAAATATAATTCAAAATATTTTGCTAACAATGTTAACTGTTTATGAATAATAAAATGTATTAACTAAGGAGTAGGATGGCACAGTTGTTAGTATGTTTTTTGTTTTGTTTCTTTTTCATAAATACAACAGTAGTACCTGATGTCTCAGTGGCTTTCAAAATTAAATTATGCATGCAAACCTGTGAACTAGAAAGATAACTAAGATATCCATCCATTATATTCCATAATATCCATGAAATATATGGCGCCAGGGCACCTCACCGTGTCAGGCCACCACTGCGTCACACATATTTCAGCGCCAGTATTCCATTTCTCTCTAAACATTTTAAGCATTGAAGTCTTTAACTAACGTGATACCGGAGTCAACAAGCATACTTTTAGAATTTGATTAAAAGGGAATATAATATGGAATCGCGTATCTAAAGAAATTAATAACGATATTATTATATTCATGTTGCAAAAAAATTGCAACGGACATAAAAACTCCCTTGCTTTTAACAGAGCGTTCCATAATTTCTAACTACGAAAATTATTTAAACTGCGACACTTATCATTCAACCAGAGCTCGAAATATCACAAGGATCCTCTAGAGCACAGCAAAGACTGTATTAAAAGAATCGCAAATCTCAAGAAATTAATAAGATATAATTATATTCGTGTACTGCGACAGGGCTGTGTAGGGCTGTTTCACCTCTGTCTTCATGTGACTCTATTCAAAAGCCATTTAGCAAAGAGGGGATGAGAAGAGTGACAAACTAGTATACAGTACAGTACTTTAGATCTTTTTTTCTGAACCGGGGAAAATCTGATCATGTTTCTCTATAACAATAATAAAAAACATTGCCAAACCCGGAATGTTAAACCAACGCATTAGCACGTCAAAGCCCATTGAGGAGCCGGGCGCAATAACTGTTTTGTCCCTTGATTTACTGATCTGCATTAATTACAGAAATCGAGTTCCTGCTCTTTGCAGACAACCTGGTCCTGCTGTCGCCCACAGAACAGAGGCTGCCGCAGAACCTGGCGCTGCTGGAGCAGCACTGTCAGACCTGAGCGCTGACAGTCAATCTGGACAAGACCAGAGTTATGGTTTTCCAGAAAAAAAGCCAGACCCCCATTAGTCTTCCTGAGATCGTCGGATTATGAATGAATAAAAACATCTTATTAAAAACGCGTTTGCATTTGTCTGGGTATTTACTTTGTAATCTGTGGTTTACATCTACTGTATTGTTTTGAGATGCCACTTTTAAAGGTGATATGTAAAATAAAGTTTTTTATTATTGTTATAGAGAAACATGATCAGATTTTCCCTGGTTCAGAAAAAAGACAATTAAAATCTGTAATCTTTGCACTTGTATGTCATCGGAAAATACAATCAGTTTCTGCTTTGTGTAAGGATGGTGTCAAAAAGTAATCTAAGTGGTGAGAAAGCTGTGCTCCTCAAAGCGCTTTACAGGATAAAAACAATAACAACAATAGTGGCTGGGCAAACGATTTTTTTTTATAGAAATACAAAATGAGATATAATGATGTGCATGAACAAAGTTATACTGCTATTTTCCTTAGATACGCGATTAGAAAAAATAAATTTTTTGAATCCCCGGCGGAACACATTCCATAAGAATCAGCGCTTTTATATATCGCCTTTAAACACATATATTTAAACACATGTTTACGATTTAAATCAAAACGCGATTCAAATCAATATAAATGTTTATTTTGTAACGCATAGGTGACTATTCATTGTTATTAAAAAGACTTAAATTCAATCATGTTGTGATATTTAGAAATATAAATTTGTTTGCTGCGAGTGAGGTTTTATTTAATCTCTGACCAAGGGAAACGTTTCATTTTTTCAAAGAAATGTTTGTTAAAAAAAAGGTCATAGTTCCAGTGAGATTCGATCACAGACCGTGTGACATGGGAGTCAGGAACCTAACCCACAGCGCCACCGGCAAGGTCACATGCAGAGTGCTGAAAAAGCACTACAGAAACATTATCGACAGACAATGTACAGTGTGTACTATTCTTGTGTTGCGGTACATGAATATAATTATATCGCTATTAATTTCTTTAGATACGCGATTCCATATTATATTCCCTTTTAATCAAATTCTAAAAGTATGCTTGTTGACTCCGGTATCTCTTTAGTTAAAGACTTCGATGCTTAAAATGTTTAGGGGGAAATGGAATACTGGTGTGTATGTTTTCTTTAAAGTACCAAGACCAGCCATATACTGTATGTTTATGTTCCAAAATTAATATCGTTTATGGCCTTCACACGCATTACAGTATGCTCCTATTCTTTTTATGCTCAGGTACTAAGATTTCCCTTCACTGGTAAAATTCCATATGAATATTCAATACTACAACGGGCACAGTAAAGACGTTTACTGTAAATCTTTCTACGACAGACCAATGGACCACGAGTGCCCCTGTCGGTCAACCAATCACGTACCGCGGTACCGCGCGTCATCTTGCGTCACAATGCGCGAAACCGTAGCCAATTACCTCCGGTACGTGTCTGTACCGCGCACTTTGAATGGCTGCATCTGTACATGTCTTATTTCTTATCTCCCCAAAATAAAAATAACTTGTCAACCTGTAAACCCAAACAGTTCTCAAGTTGAGGTGAAAAAGATTGTGGTGAAAAAGGTGCTAAACATTCACTTGCTACTGAGTTGACCCGATGTTATTGGTGAAAATCAGATGAATACATGATGATACACAGAAACCTGGAACATGATTGTCTAAACTTAGTAGTAGGTGGATTCTTAAGTGTAGTGTTTTTAGAAGAACTTTCTGAATTGTGGCTGAAATATTTTCACATCTCACATAAAAAGAGATAAGTAGTTAAATGATCACACACAGATGCTATTTGAGTTTCTCTCATGTGTTGATCACTTCTGGAAGCTGTACTTCTGTTTTTCTGAAACATTGATCTCCTGGTACTCAAATCTTCTGTATAACAATTATTTGAGCGTTTCCCTAAGCAATATTGAGTGGTCAATTGCTCAAAATAAAAGGAATTTGGAGACACTTAACATTTAGTTTTTAGAGAATAAATCAGTGACTCCAGTTTACTTTGAATTACAAATGCAGCCAACGAGAATGCGTGTTAAAATTCATGTCCGCTGTAAGCAAGGTGCGGTGTGTTGCAGCATGATTCGGCTTGCCTTTCACTGCCCAAAGAAGATCAATTGGTGGAATTTGTGGTGCATAAGATGCTAGTGAAATGGTATCTCGATTTAATGTGCTTCTTTAAATCCACTTAAAGGGGAACAACAGTCCTAATTTCTCAGATTGGTTCTTAAATCATGGTAACAAAATAAATTCATTGATGGTATAGAAACAATTTACAAAATGGTAAACTTTGTGAATACCGTATGGTTGCCATTGTTGTCGCAAACCCCTGGTTTCAATAACTGCAACTTACTCCAGCCCCACTCTCACCACCATTCTGTGGGACAGACTGAGTGTAAGCAAATTGCAGGTGTTACTGTTAACATATGTAGAGTATGTTACTACTGGTAAAGAAAAGGGTAGTTACAGAATAAACTGGAAAAAACAAACAAATATATGTTAATAAAAAACTACTTTATGATGTAATGTTTCACACAGGCATGTTAATCTGCATTTTAATCATGCTGCCCTACCCTCCTCCACCAGGGTTCATTTGCATCTGAAATAACAAAGTGGTGGAGAAAGACGTTGTCCTCCTTTTCACTTGTACAACATAAACACTTTTTGTCTATTACAAATCACTGATAGCTGATGTGTGATGAGTGTACTGGCACACTATGGCTGCCGTTGCATCATTCAGGTGGATGCTACACACTGGTGGCGGTGGAGGAGAGTCCCCATATCCTGTAACGTGCTTTGACTGGAGTGTCCAGAAAAGTATAAGGAATTATTATTAATTATAATATAAATTTAGTGTTTAACATACTGTGATATTTAAAGTTCATAAAAAGTCAGTGCAGTATACATATTACTTATTATATTTATTTTATTATTAGAGAGTATTATGCCCAAGGCGCAATTTGTTAAAGAAAATACAATTTGTACATTGGCCAGGAAATGAACCCAGGCCTGCCGCATGTCAGGTGAGAATTCTACCACTGAACCTTCAATGTGTCACTCTGATTGGACAACTGAATTTCAGAGTGGGGGACATTTGGAAATGTAAGTTCATAAACATTTACGGAGGGATGTTGTAAAGTATTTGTTCTGTTTTTAATTACCAGTGTATGTAGCGTAATGTTGGGATGAAACCTCTGGATGTTTGTAAGCTGCTGTAAATTAGTTCATCACTATAGGCTGTTTGACCTATACTTGTTTCTTTTGTCACCAAATTAGAACATTAGTAAAAGAGAATCTTGGTGTTAGCTCATATCTCATGTTTTATTTTTCAGTTATGTACAATAACCCTTAAAATAGTCTGTGTGGACCTGACATCTCTTTATCGATGTTCCTCCTATTTTGTTTTCTTTTAAACTACTAATGTTAAAACCACATGCCCTTTAACATGTCATATGCAACACAAACCCAGACTAAAGGAGCAGTTCCAATTGGAGAAGGGGCACATTCCTCACCAACAGCATATCATGCCTGCAAATGCCCAGGAGGCCACAGGGTTCACTGTAAGCTGCTGACCAGAACATACTCTAAGCCAATTGTACGCCTCCACTTGGAGATTCCTGGTCACAGATAGCTAGTCACATGACCCAGAATAAAAAAATGTGATCACTGAACTCACACTAAACTAGGGTGAGCATCTTTACTAGCTGAGCAACTCAGAATGCCCAAGGTATTCATACTTTTCAATCTTCCTGCTAAACAAGTACTTTGTAAGAAATATGACAGAAAAAGCATTTTAAAGCCCAGGAGAATATTCATTTTGAGTATAACAAGGTAAAATGTGTATATATTCTTATGTTTATATGATATATGCTCATCCAAATTGGATGTATGTAGATTTTATTAAATAATAAATATTTTTGTGGACAGGTACCAGTTGTTCACAAAGTTGTATTGGTTAAATGTTCATGTCTTACAGTTTGTCATATGAGGTGTTTTTCTCAAGTTGAGCCAGTAGAGATTTGCTTGCACAATTTTGGGAATATCTCTCTTGTCGTTTGTGTCCATTTAAAGCTAGTTATAGTTTAATTTATAAAAAAAATAGCATTTTGATCATTCAGTACTGTTTTTACTGATCTTAAACTTAATTCACTGACAGAATTATTCAATTTGAGTGTTCGAGTTTTGATTCAAATTTAAAATATCCACTTTACACATAGATATGTAGACTACATGCTTGTGTCCTCATGTGTCATGCAAAAGGCCAAGGAAACTGGCTAAAATTAAATATATCATACCCAGTAGAACCTGACTGGTTATTTCCATCGGTTGCTAGTTATTTGCTACAGAATGTCACCTGCTTCTTTCAGCAAGTTTTGCTCTAACTGTGGTAGTTGATAACTATCTTTTGTGCAGCTGTTTAAAGTGACTGCCTGAGGGAAATGATTGAGCACCCAGACAAGAAATGTTACCTGTTAGTCATTTCACACCCCCCCAACAAAAAAATAAGAATGTACTGTACACAAAAGAGAACATGGTTTACATTTATAAATGTTTAGAAAGAAAAGCCAACTGGAGTTACTTGTCCATTGTTATTACAGTAATATCCATGAAAAAAAGACCTATAGTCTGATGAGAAAATATTTCACTTTCCCTTTCTTACTTGAATATAGGGATGCCAATAAGTAATGAAATGAAGCAGCTGTAGAATGTTTGTAATGTATGGCATTGTTGGTAATTTTACTCTCGGAGGATATGTATTATAATTGAGATCAAGTAAGTCATGAATACCCTGGAAGATGAGAGGAAACACGGCTACTTTTAAAGTTTCTGTATTTTTTAGATGCTTCTGTTTTACTCTCTGTCATATCACAGTACCGTTGACAAGTTTTGGCAGATCCCAGGACATAAAAAAGAGCTGCAGAGAGAAAGTTCAAAATGTAAATGCAGAGAGGTACCCATGATTGAATCAGCCTCAAGGGACTGAGACACTCTTAGAGTGCCTATTGAAATCAACATTATCATATCAATACATGTCAGATATGAGTCATTTGCTAGCCGAGGCAAAATTTCTTTATAAATGTTTAAAAACGTACCATTCTTTCAAGTAAAGGTTGAAATACTTTTGATTTAATGTGACTCTCTCACATTAATAAGTCTTTATATTATCAGGAGGGAATCTTGTCGATTTCATTTATAACACAAATGTGTTTTTTTCTTCAGATCCTCTGCAGACTCTGATTTAAGGACTTGTCTGTTTTTTTTCTTTAAGGATAGAATAACAATATTAAAGAAAATGTTGAATATATGTTACCTAATGGCTTAGAAAAAATATAATGAACACACCCTAAATCATACCTGCATTATTCTAGTGAAGCTGAACTTGAGTGTTTTTTTTTTTTCAGACCTACAAATTGCTGCTGCTGCTTTGGGAAAGTGTAAAGTGTAAAGCATATTGTAGACAGAAAATCTTTGTGTCACCTGGTTTTAAGCCCTTAGCCAGAATCATTGGTTTCTGAGGTTTGGTCACGTGTATTAATTTAATGCACAACAGTACCTACAGTATAACAATGAGTCATGTATGTAATTCACAACAATTTTACCTTAGAACACTTACCAATGTGAACCCTAAAATGTGCTTCAAATGCTGTTAAACTATAAATGTATCATCAGAGATAATCATATATATAAACAACAGTAACAACATCAGGTTTATGTTAAAAAATACATATACATTATATATAGAGAGAGACATAATCCAAGCAAAATTATTCAAGAATCACAAAAGCTAGACAGTACAAGGATAGTAATGTGCAAATGCAATGTTATGATTTCTATCATAAAAGCATTGTGTGGCCCTCCATCTGGCTTTGAGAAAGTTTCACCGGTGAAAGAGATTGGTGCATGCAATTACTTAATATGTGTAGAAGGAGTAGTGTCAGAAATTTAAAAATTCTGAGCTAATTTGCTTATTAATATATATTCTAACTAATAGAATGTTTCAAGAGCATAGTAGCCTGATGAGTGGAGTCATTTATTCTCATTAGAAGTATAGCAGGTACAGAGGTATATGTTTTGTGTCTGCAATACAAATAAAAGTTTACATTTTTGGTAGGGTCAGGTTCTGAGTCTGAGACAACACATGTAAAAAATACAAAGATATTTGATACTGTCAGAGAGCAAAATAAATTCTCTGGATTGACACTTCATGCAGATGAAACCTACTTATCGAATGCTATTTTTTCACCATGAACTGCTGTCCCCAGTTCCAATTTAAATGCAATTACAGTATTTAGTATTACAGTATTATAGTATTTAGAATGCACATTTTACCATACATAAACTGTTTCGGAATGAAAAAAGCACAAAACATAATTTAATTCATTTAATTTAAAGTCTGTAACAATATCACAAGTATAAAAATTAACACAGAGATGACTTTTAGTCAGTGAGAAAGAGAGACATCTTCACACAGGCCAACACTAAACTCAGTAAGTTAACACCTTACCTTATTTATTGGTAGGTAGGCTTTGCAACTTCAAAACAGTATTTTTTCATTAAATAATTTGGTTCTGCGATTGTTAAAACCAACAATTTTTAAATAACTTGCATATAATTTAATTCTGCCCAGAACAAATACATGAAATTGATACCTTAAAATATTATTTTTAAAAGGGTAGTACAATCTGTAGGACAATATGTAAGTAATCAAGTAAGCATCTTACTTTCCAGGAGTGACTAGACAGAAGTCAGAATATTCAGGTATAAAATGCCGATAAAAAGAGGATGCCTATGGAAAAAAGGGAGGGACGCTAGATGGAATTTTATACACCATATTAGAATGCATGGATAAGCTGCTGTGGAAGACTGATGCAATGGGAGTACTTTAGTGAAAGTGGCTCATTTAGTAGACAATTAACTACTGGGAAGTCCCCTCGACCTTGTGAAACCTCTGTAGGAATGTGTCAAAGGTGTTGTCCACAAACCTCAGAGTATCCAGAAACAAGAACATACATGTAACCACCTACAGAGCTAGCCACAAGCACAGGCAGCTGGGTAAAAAAAAAAAAAACTGGAGCTCAGCCCCGATGTGGAAGGTTGAACTTATAACCTTCTAGAAGAGACAAGTAGAATTTTCTAGACAGAGGAAGAGTACTACATCTACTACATCTGAGGTCACTGTGATGTCCACAGAGAGCTAGCTGACGTGAACAGTGACAAACATGAATCTGTCTACACAGGACATGGCTGGGAAAATGATGTGCTGGAGAAGACCTTTGATTTCAGCCAACTAATTGCTCAGTCAGAAGGATTTGATTTTGACAGACTTTGAAGATAGACCATAGATGTGGTAGACCCAATGGACTTGGACAAGCCTTTGGCTATGCAGCCAAAGGGAGATTCCACAGAAATTGTATACAGTATATGATTGAATCGGCTATATAAGAACTGGGAGCAACTTTATACAGTAAGGGGAAGATAAAAGAACTAATCATTTTGTGTTAGTTCCTCTGGATAATAAGTCCCAAAGTGTGCATTTGGATTCGAGAAGCATGATTCTTCTGTGGCCTGAGTTGTAACCCATGTAGAGACATTTCTTAGTGGCTCATTGAGGACCAAAGACCTATACTCAACCCCCAGTGATCAAGCTGCTGTGCTGTTGCTAGTTAGCATGAGTTTAAATAAAGGTGGTGGGTCTAAGACAGCCAAACCCAATGATAAACAGGTTGATTTTATGTATGGTAACAAAAAAAAACCTTTGAAGTATTTTACTCCTGAAGTGTTTCATGAAAAAAAAATGGTTTCACCCAGGAGATTAAATATCACACGCATCTCAGAGAAACTGGATCAGTTTTCCACTGGTTTCCTGTTAAATTGCTTCTGTTGTTACAGCTTTAATTTTGTTTGATGTTGGGAAATTGAGGATTCATGTTTTTTTTTAAAGAGTTCACTAGTATGTGGAATAACTCCATTGTTCTTGAGTCAAAAAAGCTTGAGGTTCTCAAGAGGGTCTGTGAGGACTTCTGAAAATTAAATGTCTCTTCTAAGTGTGACCTACATCTAATGTCTTGTAATATCAGTGATCTAATGGAGAAGTCAAAGGTAAATTCATTGTCTTTTGAAACAAGGAAGATCACAGCTTTCAGCATACAAGCAGGGCATTACGAGTTCATTGAAATGCCTTTTGTACTGCAAGGTGCCCTTGATACTTTTCAAAGCATAATGGATCAGGTACCATGTGGCTTGGAAAGGCTTTGTGCTTTTTTTCTGGAAGACATTCATAATTTCAATAAAACTTGGAAAGTACCCTTGGAACACATTAAAATAGTCATGAAAATGTTACATCAAGCTGGTCTAATATTAAATTCCAAAACGTGTTCTTAGGCAAAAATGGAAACCACTTCTTTAGGATATCATCTCAGAATTACAATGCTTCATTAGATGAAAATGTAGATGCATTTAAAAGCTGTCCAGTACCTCAGACCAAAGACAAGTATAGTTCTTCCTGGCTCTAATTGACTGGTACAAACATTTCATTCCAGACATTAGAAGAAGGAAGCACCATTAACTGGGCTTACCAAAAAATAATACCCAAATAAGATTAGGTAGTCTATGAAATGTGGAGAAGCTTTTCGACAACTCAGAGAAGCTCTGTGCAGTGAACCACTACTGCAGGGTCCTGATTTTGACAGGCCCTTTGTGATGAAGACAGATGCTTCTGGAGTTCATCTTGGAATAGTATTAATCCAGGGTAAATCCAACGATCTGTGGCCAGTCCTCTATATCAGCTGGACAATTTTCCCAAGGGAACAGAAGTATTCAACTGTGTAAAAAAAAAATGTCTAGCAATTAAGTGGGCAATAGACTCACTCAGTTACTACTATCTGGGACAGAAATTCACACTAGAAATTTGCCACCAATCACTGAAGTGACTGTCCCAGAAGAAAGACATTAATTCCTGGTATGTGTCATCACATCTGTATTCTTTTGTAGCGCTGTAGTATCATGCTAAGCAATGCAAAAAGAAAGTAGATACTAAAACATTACTTTAGACTTTCTTTATTGCTACCCATTGAGAAACTCCAGGAGGGGGGAAATGTGAGAGCAGGTCTCAACCTTGTTTGACAAAACCTTCACTGTTTGCCTTACCATTAGTGTAAATAGTGTAATAGTATAGCACAGAATAATGCATCTAGAATAGAAATATTTTATTTTTTTTACTATGTTGTGAATAAGTGTCTAAATGACTAGTTAGTTCTTAATTTGCTTTGTTTCTCTCATAAGGGGAGGGACGGGCAAATTCAGCATAAATTCAAAAGTTTGATAACCACTCAGAGTTCTAAATCTCAGCTGAGAAACTGTACTTTTAAAGAAATTAACAGCTCTGCTAAAAGGTGTATTTTTATTGTACAAAAATTGTTTTTTTTTTCACCAAATTGTATTTGATTATCCTCATTTCTTCTAGAAACTCCTAATTCCATAGTTACTGATTTGTTTTTTTCTGATTTGGTATGAGATTTTACTCTCATTATCCTGATGGTAGTTGCCAATAAAACCTCTGACATGATTTTATCTGCAAATCCATTTGTTTTATGGCTCCTATGGAGAATTATGTACCGATTACACGGACATGCTCTTCACAAAGATAAAAAACGGTGAGGAGCTGCCCTGTTCATAGGAGAAGTGGGCCAATTGGTATACTTACTCAGCAGAAGTAGAGACTGCAATTGGCCTGAAAAGAAATCATAGATTTTATAATAATTTTGAATAAATGTCTAAAGTTACTGTCTTATAATGGCAAATGGATCGTTACAAAGTACTGTATAATAGAATATAATGCTAAACTATTTTTTATTGTTGTTAAATTTATCTAGATGAAGCATTTATTGTGTGGCACATCAATGCCACATCAATATTGAATTAAATTTACATTAATACATGATGAGGATTGGCAAATTTTGTAAAAATGTTTTCAAATTAAAGTCCAGGAAATCAGTTTGTTTTTTACAGAAATCAATGGAAGCAACATTCAGTTGTGAGCTGAAACTGGTAATAGCCAGAACATTATATAAAGAATTTCACTGTAAATGACGTCTTTCAGATGAGGTTGACTAATGGTACTTGACTAGAGTGTTGCTTACAGCTAGGTATCCCAGAATTACAAGTGCAGGTTAGACAGACCAAATTCATTATATAGCCAGCAAATAGTGTGTCACTGCTCCAGGTCATAGTGCACAGACATAGTTTAGCTGTCCACAGTTCTTCTATTTAGTTCTACAGTATTTTCCTAATATTAAGTGTCTTTATTATGCTTGAAAGTTACTAGGGAGCTAGTTCTGAAAAATTGTCTGTCCATCCCCAAAGCTGAAAGTGGATGGGCTTCTAACTACTGAATTATTTTTCTAGATAGAACATTTGTCACTGGCTTAGCTTAGCTGTTTTTAATCAAAGTAAATTTGAGCTAAAGTACTAATAATTGAGTATTGCAATATTGCAATGTTTTTCTTGTAACTGACAACACAGATAATATGCTACAAATATTCAGTATGCATTGGGCAAAATGATTCTAAGTTCTAAAATTCAAAATAAGAAATTAGATTTGTCAGATATTGCTTAAGTGCTATTTGTATCACTGGATTGTTGGTTAGTTCAATACTATACATCTTAGGAAAGACATTATAATTTCCAGTGCATTTTTATTTAATAGTCAGAAAATCTGACTTAAAGAAATTATTAACAGATATATGCATAATGATTATATATCATACATAAACTGTGTTACAAATAGAACGTGTTTTTTTAAATAAAATATTAGCCTAGATCTGTCTATATTTTTATTTATATTGCTTTTCCTGGTTTTGAGCATCATATTGTCCTAGAATAAAAAATATATATATATATTGTAAAAACATTGGTGTAATGTAAATCAGACAAAAGGATCAAACCACATTAAAACTTTAAATATTAGTCATGACACCTGCTTGCCTAACAAGTAGATATATAAAAGATACTAGCTCTTCTCACTTTAATCAGTGATTCCTAGCTTGGTCACAGAAGCTTGGTTTCTTTGTTCTTGATGTGGCATAGTTTCAAAGTAATGAACAGAAAGATACAAACATCTGTTTATTTACACTAATTACAATCTAATATAAGACACCTGAAGTATTGTCTAAAAAGAAAAAGCTACCTTTGCTCATCCCCTCAAAGGTGGGCCAACCTTAATGTAATCAGACTCAGACAGTTGTTTGAGAGGTAATTGTGATTACAGCACCAAAAAGACCCTACATACAGTACCACAATGTTTCCTCTAAAAATGATGCCAATTTTTCCTTAATTTACCTCCAGCCTCCTCAGTGCTCAAATTACCTGTTAGGTTTCTGTCCTTAATGAGTAGACCTGAATTGCTGGATCTTTGGCTTGTAAGAAGATGGTCTTTCATGGCACTCGTGCTTATTCAGTTTCATATTATTCATATTATTCAGAGAAAATTGATGTTTTAATGTCTGATATACTGACCTGGTCTTTTAGTTTCACCATTCACCTCTTAGCTTACTATTTTATTTCTATATTTTGGCATTGCTTACACAAAAATAGTGAGGTGTACATCCCACTTAAAATAAAGAAGTTCAGCAAATATAGCTTAACTGGACTGATATAAAACTGATCTCTGAGTGGTGAACAGAATGCTTAAATGCTATGTATAGTAAATATTGGTAAAAGTAGTATAATCTAATACTTAACAATATAATTATATTTTCTCATGACCAATTTTGAATTTTTTGAATTTATAAACATAAACTGTACCATCTGGTTTACCAGTTACACATTAGTTAAATTCCTCACATCTCTTATGATGTATTATTACTTGGGATTTTCCTGTTGTCAATGTAGTTGCAGGTCTTCTTCAGTATCTCACAAAGCATAGTTCTCTTCAGATTCATTTATTAAATACCTTCCATTGTTCTGATGTATCAATTTGCTTTTGTGTTACTTCTTAAGACAGACTTTTCCATGACAAAGTACTGTACTTTGATAGTGTATATATGTGTTCTTGGGGTTTTGGGTGAAGAGTAGCATTTTAAATGAAGAAGTACTAATTTCAACAGTTGAGCAGAATGGTGCTCCATTTAACCTTTCCACCAGCCTGTGTAGTTGATTAATAGCATTAATGGCAATTAAATCCATTAGGACTTTTTGCACTTGTAAATTTTCCTGCAATGTTTTAATCATCTTAGAGCTTTAGAAAGACTTGTGCAGACCTTGAAATTGTTATGGGAAAGGCACTTGTTTTAATGAGGGTTAATATTTTTTGCTAACCTGCAATAGCTGTATAAAGGGGGAAAAGGCACTTAAAAGCATGCTGCATCCCAGCTTGTTAGCAGAAATGATTCCATTTCATTTCAGTCATATCATAAAAGAATTTCTATAGATATGTTACCTGCTTAAAGAAAAGTCTGTGAAGAATTATTGCCTTTATTAAACTACTGACATGCAGCTTTGCCCATACATTTCCAACTTCTCTTCTTCCACAAGAGACAATTTTCTTTTCTTAAATAAACTGTCATGCTGGTGTTAATATATTGTTGCCTTGCTCATACTGGGAGAAATCCTGCTGATATAAAACATGTATATGTTAGATTGGTAATAGTATCTTTAGTGTACTTGAGTAGAACAAATGTGTTTCTCTCATGGCTGTGTTAATGTGATAAAGGAAAATTGGCTGTTCATCAGCCTCAGCTGGATAGGGACAGTGAAAAGAGAAGCACATTCTTGGTTATGCATTAATACCAACTTTCAGACAGTTATATTTCATATGTCAGCAGGATTCACCAAAGGCATTGTAAAATGTGATAATATAGCAAATTACTGAAAAGAAAACATTTTGCCTTATTTAAACGATAACAGTCAGTCTCAGTGTGACTCAATATAAGCAATAAATAATCTATTCCCCCTGTGTCCATACAGATAGAAAGCAAAGCTTTTACATGTATCAAGGAAAACAATTAAAATGTGGTTGCTTTTCTTGATCTCTCTGTGTAGTTTATAATCCTATTAGTGCCCTTAAAGTTATTCTTACATTTATTTTTAAATTTGGCTATGACTGAATCGTTTAATAAGACTAGTGACTGCTGTTTTATGTGTATTCTTTACTGTACTACACTGAGGATATTGACACAAACATGGCATACATTTTAAAAAATCTGCTTTTGTCTCAGGTCTATAGAGTTTTCAGTGTAAGAGCTGTCACAATGAGTCCATATACCATAATAACAAGGACTTTTGTCTACTATTTGGTAACCCTAGCTGAATGACATTGTCATGATAAAGGTTTGGACAACAGACTGCATTTTGGAAGGTAAAAGTTGTGGAGAGGTTTTTGGAGGGCATGGATCCAGTCACTAAGCTACAGGTATAATGTTTTCATAGAGCAAACAGTATGTCATTTAGTCAATATGTCCGTGAAACATCTTTTAATAATATAGACTCAAATTAGTTACTCAAACAAACTGAAGCCATTGTTTAAGACATTTACAACAGAGTAACAAGGAGTATTAGAGAATCTGAAAAATCACTTTTGTGAAGTGACCACCATGTGTTGATGGCATTTGGCAGGTTTTTGTACTGAACTCTTAAAAAACAGAAAAGCTAAAACAAGTTGTTTTGAATGGCCAATGACTCCTTCTTTTTTGTTAGAATATGCAGAATTGTGCTCTATACTTTAGAATATATTGATTTTCCAGTTCATGGCAAATCAACTTAAACATTGTATATTTCATCAGATGTGTTGAAAGGAGAGTACAGTAAGCATGGCAGTACATGTGCCAAGTCCACAGTGTGTTGTGCTTTCAAATGTGTTCTTGTAGCCAATAGAGTGAAAATAAAAGAGCTGTGCCAGCAGTCTGAGCACGGACTGTGGCTGTGAGAGTGACGGTTGTGAAAGACAGACAGACCCTTTCCTGTCTTGGAACATATCTTCTTTTTTTCCTTCATGCAAATTACCATTGTAATTGCTGTTGATGGGCTATTATGTTTCATGAAGCCCGAGTGACATGCAATACATTTGAAATGAATACAACATTATCATTTTCAAAAATGAGTTAAATAAAGGCCAGCTTGTTTTGTAAAATAAATCCGTCTTACATCTGTGGCAAGATGTTTTTTACTAACTGGCAATTAATGACATATTGTCGGTTCCTCATTATTCGTTTTGGTAAAGAAAATCGTTTTAATCTGTGACAAATATTTCTTTTTAGGTTATAACTTTCTACTATTCTTATCCCCAAACCCCACCTTTTTATTCTTAGATAATGTCTCAGTTGTAAATGTGATTATGCTTTCTTATGCAACACTAAGTTCTTCTTGTTCTAAGCCTCCATGTATAAGTTAAGAGGCTAGGAGTTTACCTTTACAGACAGGTTACAGTAAGTTCCCATGAGTCCAGGGTTTACAATGCCAGCAGCCATATTACCCTGCAACTCACAACTGGGAACCCACTGAAGCTAAGCAGGTGTGAGCCTGGTCAGTACCTGCATGGGAGACCTCCTGGGAGAAACTAAGGTTGCTGCTGGAAGAGGTGTTAGTGGAGCCGGCAGGGGGCGCTCACCCTGCGGTCTATGTGGGTCCTAATGCCCCAGTATAGTGACGGGGACACTATACTGTAAACAGGTGCCGTCCTTCGGATGAGATGTAAAACCGAGGTCCTGACTCTCTGTGGTCATTAAAAATCCCAGGGCGTTTCTCGAAAAGAGTAGGGGTGTAATCCTGGCGTCCTGGCCAAATTTCCCATTGGCCCTTACCAATCATGGCCTCCTAATAATCCCCATCTATGAATTGGCTACATTACTCTGCTCTCCTCCCTACTGATAGCTGATGTGTGGTGAGCGTTCTGGCGCACTATGGCTGCCGTTGCATCATCCAGGTGGATGCTGCACATTGGTGGTGGTGGAGGGGAATCCCCATTACCTGTAAAGCGCTTTGAGTGGAGTGTCCAGAAAAGCGCTATATAAGTGTAAGCAATTATTATTATTATTATTATTACAAATCAATATTACACACAACCACTACAAATTCTTTACAAATTACACAGAAGTTGAAAGATATTCCTAAACAGTAAAACATTTGGGCGAGGTTGATTAATTTACAGTTTTTGTACAACTGAGAAATCCTGTCCAATTTACTGTACATAACAAAACAAACCAAATTACCAGGTACGTGCAGCACTATGTTCTGCCATTCAGAATGAGGCAACAAATTAAAGGAACAAGGAACTGCAGTTCCCCTTTAAAACACATTGTCTTATCAGTGCTATAGTATGAATTATTATTTCTTATTTTTGTTACATGGGGTTTTATTATTATGTTTATCTATTCAATTATAATAAAGCCTAAAGATCTGATTGTTAGTTAAGCAGCGTTATTCTAAACCAAATGAAATGCTTTTCAAGCTATATTTTAAAAATATATAAAATAAAAAAGGAGACAATACAATCAACCCATTCTTCTTCCAGTCTTATTACTTTGTGGAATTATTGCTGTGAAAATGTCATCTGAAGTAAGTAACACTTCCCAAAGACAGTTGCCAGGTAGTTGTCTCATTTTCCATAGTCTTTAGAATATACTCCTCCCCTGACTTATTTCAAAGGGGTATGCACAAGACAGGCTATTTCAGCTACACAATAGCTGTCTGAGCAGGCTTTGAGATCTAAGATGTTGAATTAAGTGTCTGTTTGATGTGCTTTTAATGCACTTTCTTGTAAGGTCATTTCAAATGTGATCTTCATAGTCTTCAAATCTGAATGGATTTATTTCATTGCATTTCTAGGATAGATTTGAAAAATTGTGTGATCTACTGTAAACATTTAATTACTTTAAATTCAAACATATAAGCAATATTTCCTAATAATTGGATATGGAGCAGGGGTTGGAAAACAGAGGGTAGAAAAACAGTTAAATTTACTTAAGTGTTCTGTTACATCTTTTCACAATTCACTTTGTATATAATTTTAAACTTCTTTACATTTTTTTGTATTTGGAGTTTTGGGTTGTTTTTGTAGGTTGTGTACAGTTGCACAATCTTGCTCAGTATTTTAATGTTACTCATTTAATACAATATTACTTTTATTTAATTGATTACAGTAAATTGAGCATTAAGGAATGAACTAAATTGAGTATTATTAAATTAAAGATATTAGGAAAGATAGTGGAGGATTCGGGAAATAAAGGTGTGGATAGTGTGCTGTTTACAAGTGACAAGGAGTCTTTTGTGGTGTATTGCCTTGTGCTCAGGTTACAGACCTCCCTGATTGAGTGTACAGGGTCCTTGCCAGAGCCTCGGTGGATCCAGCTGTGATGGTACAGTACATGCTGGAACAAATTAGATACTGATGAAAAAGTTAAATCGTCGACCCCCAAGACTTCTCTAAGGATTTAGCTGGTAAATTTGAAATATAGATATGATTAAATTTAGGTTTATGAGGCATTGGAGATAATTTTGTAACAAAAGGGATCAGGATGGGCTGCACTTTATCTTGAGAGGCACCAAGAGACACCAGGAGGCTTAGCATAGTTGAAAAGTATTTAAACTAGGAATTGGAAGGTCAAGGAGCTTACTCCAAGTTGATTCTGGTGGGATAAGGAAAGCCCAAAGAGGCACTAAGAGTAAACTTAAAATCTGCATTCCTGAATGCATTCAGTATATCTCAGTGCTTCTAAAATAAGGAATATAATACAAGAACATAAGTCTTTTGCAGTTACAATAACTATGCCATTATAGTTATAACTGAAACAAAGCTAGAGTAAGGTGATGATTATGAACAAAATAATGTTTACATATTTTTTGGAAAAATAGGCATGATAGAAGGGTTTTTGAGGCAGGGCTATAATGTGTAACTAAATATCATAAAACCTAGAAAACTGAAACAAAAGGGTGCTGCTAGTTTAGAAAATATATAGGTCAAATAAAAAATAGGGACTTAATAATTAGTGTGTGTTCTAAACTACAGTATGTAATGTAGGTGTGGGTGTACTGTAAGTACTGTATCATTGTATTACAGAGAGTTTTTCATTTTTCCATAAACAAACTGGGATATTTTCATGGGGGATATAAGAACTGACAGTTTAACTCTAATAGTCTCTACTAGATAAGATTATCTTAGTGTCTGATTTTTTAAACAATTATATAATTAAGAGAATAGATATGATAGAACCACTGCAAAAAAATGTAATACCATTATATGGTAGCCTGTGATGAATAATGTGATGAATAAACCTTTAAAGCTTTAATCTGAAATTAGGGTTTGTAATTTTATTAAAGTCAGCTACAAAGGAAATAATGTGTGTAAAAGAAAATGGACCACATTCAATTAAAATGCTCAATAACATTGTTTAACAAAACCTAAACAAGGTTTAAAAATCCTAAACAAGTTCATCAGTAAATAATTTTGCAGGTAAAAATATAGTTGGAAATAATAGCACTAATCCACGACTCTACAGAGACTCTGGTGAATTAACACAATCAAGAAATACATAAAGATAAACAAATGTTAAGTTCACTCTGGATTCATCTTTCTTTTCTAAAACCAATCCATAACAAAATTTTTGTAAATCTTCATTATCTCTTTCTAACCTTTCATACGTAAACTGGAGTTAGGACTGCTGGCTGCCTGCTGATGTTAAAGCACAGGAGTTGCATAAACACTTGCGTGCTATCTAAACAGTGTACAGTTCATTCTTCTCCTGACTCCCTGAACTGCAGGAACTTAGACAAAATCCCCTGTCTTCTACAAGACTGCTAATATACTGACTTCTGCTACTCCTGAGAAATATCCAATTATGCACAGGGCCATTTCCTGCCTGTGGAATTCCACATTCCACAGGAGACAAACCAGTCAATAAACGCATGTGTGACCAATTTACTCTCCAGAAGGAGAAGGCTCTGACCAGGCATCTGCTTGCTCCATCACAATAAGCTTCTCCATAGAAAGTAAGTACTCAAATTCAGAGAAATCCAAGATAATGCATGCACATGGATTAAAAACCGGTTAACAAACAGTTAACAGCATCTCATCTTAAGAGACATAACCTCAAATCAGGTAACTGGAAGTAGTAGTGTACCACTGTGAATTTTGGCCCATCGTACTTTTTGATCATATCAAGGATTTAGAATCTGGTATAGTTGACAAACTTCGTAAATTTTCTGATGATACAAAAATAAGGAGAATAGTGAACAGAAACAGCAACAGTGCAATACTATACATGCAGTGCCGTGCAAAAGTATTCAACTCTTTCCAATGATGTTCCATTTTGTTAGCTTATGCAGGTTTTTCTTTACTATTTCTTTGCTCCATCAGTCTTGCCAAGCTACTCATTTCGTCCTAATGGGAAACAGGATTGTAACATTAATGCTGCCACCACCATACACTGTGTTGGATTTTTGCTTCAGATGTCATTCTTTGCATTTATGCCAAAAGTTATTATTTTTTACCATGAAACCTTTTTCTATTATAATATCACTTAAATGCCATGCAGAACTTGAAATGGTTTTCCCACTCTGCCATATGGGCTAGCTTTGTGGAATAACTGGGTCATGCACATTTTCTTCCATCTATGCCATTGACCTCTGTAGCTCTTTAAAGCCACTTTTGACCTCACAATTGCATTCCTAATCCTCCTTTCCCATCTACTCAGTTTGGTGGGATAGCCTGATCTAGAGAGAGTGGCAGGGTGGTATGGTAAACATTTCAATTCTTAATGATTGGCTTCATAGTGCTCAAATGGACATTCAGTGTTTTAAATTTTTAGACCTTTTTACTGATCTGTGCTTATTTACAACTTTACTTCTGAGTTGTCTTTATAGTTGCAATTCACTACCTGACTAAGGGCCTTACAGAGATTCATGTATTTATTCTGAAGTCATGTGAACAACTATTATTGCATAGACAGAGGCCACTCAAATAATTGTCTTATTAAGGTAACTAAAATACTGTTTTATTTTGAATAATAATACTGTATGATCATTTCTATCATATTATCTATTCTTTCTTTTTTTTTTGCTTTGAGTGTGTTGAGTAGTGTGCATATATAACAATATTAATTAATACTTCAAAGTGTCTTGACTGCAACTAAATCCAATAATGGGTGAAGTGGGTATAAAAAAGCAAAGTAGAACAAACCTTTATGTAGATGTAATGTTCAATCACTATAATGCTTGTTGGTTTTCATTGTGTAAAAATGTTTACACGTGTAAAAAAGTCTGTGAATTCCGCTCTGTAAACGGTGCTTCCTGGGGGGAGATAGACGGCGGGGACAGCATCAACAAATTCCTGCGCGGTGGTGAGCGGAGAGGCCGGGATGGAGTGTCCTGAGGCGGTGTGTGCTTTGCGGGGGGCAGAGCTTCCGCCAGGCATTGCAACCTGCGCGGCGGGGAGAGGCACTTTTCGGGAGACAGCTGCTCAACTGTTTGACTGCTGGAACATACTGTCTCCTTCCTCTGCATTTTCAGGAGTGTCTCTAGCCTCCCAATCCTCCCCAGTAATGCATCGTACTGCTCCCGCTACTGCCGAAATGTCTCCACACAGGGTCTGCTTCTACAGGTTGGAACCCTGGCCAGTGGCCTGTGGCAAAATAACATAATTCATGTAAGAAATAAAGTCACACATCGCACGACTTTAAAAGCTAGAAAGACAGGTTCCGATTCACATTAGCTGGCGAGCCTTGTTAACAAAAAAACTAATAATAATGTAACATGCCACTGTTTGTTCATGAACAAAGTTATACTGAGATTTCCTTAGATACGCGATTAAAAAAAAAATAAAAAAATTTTGAATCCCCGGCAGAACACATTCCATAAGAATCAGCGCTTTTACAGTATATATCGCCTTTAAAGGTGGCTTCTCAAAACGCTTTACAGGATGTGCAAACGTTTCATATGTTGCTGTTGTGAATGCCTGTGGAGTGTATCTTATTTGCCTTGCATCCTGGTTATCTCGCTCGCCCTCCCCCCCTCTCTCCCTCAATTCAATTCAATTCAAGGTGTTTTATTAGCATGACAGATGGGTACAATCAGTGTTGGGTATTTACTTTGCTTTGAGATTCCACTTTTAAAAGTGATATATAAAATTTTGACTAAAATAAATTGATAGAACTGGACAGGCGAGACGTTTATCCAGAGAGTGAGTGATCAGAAAAAGGAACAGCTGTTACACCCAGGTTTTACGCTCTCTCTCTGTTGAATGAATGAAAGCATTTTATTAAAAACGCGTTTGCGTTTGTCTGGGTATTTACTTTGTAATCTGTGGTTTACATCTACTGTATTGTTTTGAGATGCCACTTTTAAAGGTGATATGTAAAATAAAGTTTTTTATTATTGTTATAGAGAAACATGATCAGATTTTCCCTGGTTCAGAAAAAAGACAATTAAAATCTGTAATCTTTGCACTTGTATGTCATCGGAAAATACAATCAGTTTCTGCTTTGTGTAAGGATGGTGTCAAAAAGTAATCTAAGTGGTGAGAAAGCTGTGCTCCTCAAAGCGCTTTACAGGATAAAAACAATAACAACAGTAGTGGCTGGGCAAACGATTTTTTTTTATAGAAATACAAAATGAGATACTGTATAATGATGTGCATGAACAAAGTTATACTGCAATTTTCCTTAGATACGCGATTAAAAAAAAAAATTTTGAATCCCCGGCGGAACACATTCCATAAGAATCAGCGCTTTTATACAGTATATCGCCTTTAAACACATATTTAAACACGCGTTTACGATTTAAATCAAAACGCGATTCAAATCAATATAAATGTTTATTTTGTAACGCATAGGTGACAATTCATTGTTATTAAAAAGACTTAAATTTGATCATGTTGTGATATTTAGAAATATAAATTTGTTTGGTGCGAGTGAGGTTTTATTTAATCTCTGACCAAGGGAAACGTTTCATTTTTCAAAGAAATGTTTGTTAAAAAATAAAGTCATAGTTCCATGGGATTCGATCACAGACCGTGTGACATGGAAGTCAGGAACCTAACCCACACCGCCACCAGCACAGTCACATGCTGAGGGCTGAAAAAGCACTACAGAAGCATTATCGACAGACAATGTATAGATTTGATAAAGCTATAAAATAATGTAATTAGGCACAGAAGAAGTTTACAGCACAGTACAATAATAAATGCTGACCATGACTTTAGAAGCATAAATTACCTTACACTCAATTTAAACACAAGCTGTCTTTAGCCCTATAAGCTGGTTCATACAGAAATGTAGAGAACCAGGCTCAGAACACAGCTTCATTAGCGAATACATATGCAGGACAAGTGGAGAAGACGTTTTACCGTGGATGGATTTTTAGAAACATCCCATCAGTGACATCACTGAAGTCAACTCCTAGGTAACTGTCGTGTGGATAGTTTCACAAGAATCAGACAAAGGTTTAAGCATCGCTTGTTCTAGATAAAACTGCAAAAAAAAACAACAACCCATAATGTACTTCTTTGCGGCTCTGTTTGCCCAAATCATATATTCACAACGTGAAATTAGAAAATAATATTACGTAACCAAAATCCGCAATATGGAAACAGAACCTGTGTAATTGTTGACAGATGATGTACTCGTAACATTTTTACAAGACGAACTACAACATTTAAAAAATGACTTGTATGTACTTGATATCTCTAATCAATCCACTGCTCTGCATTAAAACAAAACGAAAACTAAAACGCCCTGGGCATACCGTTTCGCGCTTCTTAACAGTTGCTCAAAAGTAATTTAACCGTATAAAATGCATAATATAAACCTAGAAACATATACGTGAGCAGTATTTACGTAGTATCAGTGTCAAGACATACCTCTCAAATACTGTAAATCAAGTTAAAAATATCTCAAGACCGATACTGGTCATAATGAAACCATGTTTCGTGTATGTTTTCTTTAAAGTACCGAGACCAGCCATATACTGTATGTTTATGTTCCAAAATTAATATCGTTTATGGCCTTCACATGCGTTGCAGTATGCTCCTATTCTTTTTATGCTCAGCTACTAAAATTTCCCTTCAGTGGTAAAATTCCATATGAATATTCAGTACTACAACGGGCACAGTAAAGACGTTTACTGTAAATCTTTCTACGACAGACCAACGGACCACGAGTGCCCCTGTCGGTCAACCAATCACGTACCGCGGTACCCCGCGTCATCTTGCGTCACGATGCGTGACGCCGTAGCCAATTACCTCCGGTACGTGTCTGTACCGCGCACTTTGAATGGCTGCATCTGTACATAGTTCTGCTTTCAGTGTACAGGCATAGGTAGTAAGCTCTTCCATCACCTGAGCAGTGAAGTCTTGTCTGTGAGCACAGAGGAGTCTGCTCTTCACATGGATTGCCTTATTGATCAACTTAAGCACCTCATCCAGCATTTGTGATACCAAGCCATGGATGATGATGCTACAAGTAGTGAGAGTTCGCTTGATCACCTACACCATTTCTTTCCAAATGTCTTTGGCATGGATCCAGTGTACACATGCGAAAACTTTTTCCTTCGTAGTCTCAATTTCTACTTGGAAGTTAACAAAGGCAGAGAAGGTTCTGCAAGATGGTGGGCTACAATTGAGTTATGGAGGAGGTAGAGAGATATCTAGTAATATCTAGCTGTTTTTACATTTTTGCCAATAAAACCCACCTTGCTTTTGGGTAATGAATTCATTCTTAATTATTTTTTTTTCTTTTGGAGTTAAAACAATACACTTCTTTTTTGATGAAACCATAGTAGCCATTTCTTGTTTAATCCATTCCATAATATGTCTCCTGTAATAGGTATCTGTCCTAAACTAAATATGCAGAGGGACATTATTAACTTTTGGGGTTTTGATTAATTTCAATTATTAATTTTGTTCTCACAGGCTTTCTCTTTTTGTTATTTTCAGATAGATTTAGTATGAATTTGACATAACTAAATTTATGCACTTCTCCTGTAATTAAAGCAAGGTCACAGCAGTATTTTGCAGAACTTTATTTTTTAGTTAATAATGCAGTTATTACAGAATTAATGATATAGTTGAGAGTGACTTCTAATAGTAGGTCAGCTCCTAACAAGGCTGTCGTATTTTTTGTTTGTTTTAAGTTACTTATCTTTTCACTTATATATAGATTTATTTCCCAATTTGTAATAACTATTTGCTAAACGGCTTGGATAATCTGTATACCTCTTGTACCACACTGGGGAAATGTGATACAAAATGAGAAACATGTGACTGTCAGAGTCATTTCACTTTACAATATTTCAAAGAAGAATAGAGACTTAAGACTGGAGTGTTACAGATACTGGCTACACTGGGGTCCAACAAGTCGCAGGGGTTTTCCAGTCTATTGCAGGCTGCACACACACCAATTACCACCAATTAAAATAGTCTGCTTTTCTTTTAAAGTTTCAAAGGGAGGAACTTAGTGAAAACTAATGATAACATGGACTGTAAAATTTGCTTACTTAGAATTAAACATACTGCTATAAGGATTTCACAATTTGAAAGCAATCCATTTTATTTTCACCAAGAAGACAAAAAAGTGAATAAAGCCCTTAATTGAAAGAGAAAAATTCAGCTGTCCTCTAAAGTTAGTTTTACTTTCAGTATGCCAAATGTTGTAGCCTCTTTATTTGATTTAAAAGCTTACTGAGATGGTTTTAGTGCTCTCTAAGTCCTCTTACTGCTTCTACTTGGAGTTTATCAGAAAGGGATCTGGGAGAGTTTGAAAAAATGAAAAGCACTCCTTTTCACACAGGCACTATGGTGCTTTGCAAAACACTTTCCAAAACTGACAATTGAGCTCGGTGAGCACTGAACCTATTTCAAAGGATTGAGTGCTAGCTAAATGGGATGAAACACTTCAGAATTCATTTACATCAGCCTGACGTGGCTTTAGATCTTGTGCAGCGAGTCATTGACTGGTTAGAAATTCTGAGGATGATCTTCAAATTCTTCAATCAGTAGTCATGAAAGTATTGGATTCAAGTATCCTCTAGGCAGACAGTTGTCTCCTGTTGCCATTCTCTGAGGGGAATTTTTGGTATCGGAGTGTTTTCTAACACCTTTAAAAAGACAGCTGCATTTGAATGTACAAATTTAGATCTGTTACTGTAGTCATCAAATGTTGTTCTCCAATAGCTAGTTTTTGAAAATGGTCAAATTAATACATATAAAATGTATACATTCCTTCTTTTCTTATAAAACTAGCTCAAGGTGAGATGCAATTTAAACTTACAACACTTCAGATAAGTACTGTACCTCTTAGTGAAGTAATTGGAATTATACCCTTCTTCTTTACTAAAATTTCAAGTGGGTTATATTTACCTATTGAAGATTCACGCTGAATTATAAACTTCATAAAATTTAAATCCTTTAAAAATAAGTAAGGGCTAGGTTTGTAGCATATTCTCACATAAAAAAGGAAAGGAAATAGAGAAACCTGTTAATTCACTTTAATATTGGATTCTGTTATTTCCATTTTGTTAAGATCACTAAAATATGCTGAATATAGTTGTTTTTTGTGTGCATTTGCCACAAAAGTAACAAAACTATTTCAAAGTTCAGTATCTTTAAAGAGCCCTTTAGTAGTCCTTTGTTTGATTATGTTAACTAAAGCATCTATAACCCTGGTTTGATATAGCTACATTTTTTTGTAAAATCATACTAGTACAAATTGTTGTTTCAAAGCATAAGAATAACTTACATCATTCTTTTCTTGTGCTAAAGTATGCCACTTCAGTGTGCCTCAGCAGCATTATCTGTTTATCTCATGGGCTAATTGATTTAAAACTGGCCATTATGTAAACTGAAAAAAGAACCAAGTACAGCATGCATCATGAGCTTTATTAAATGTTTTATTCCTTTACAGGTCCATAGTACAAGAGTCACTTTCTTCCTTAATGGCTTAGAAGAAGACAACACTGCTTTTGATACGAAATTATTGGCCAGCCCTATTATGAATGTAAAAAATAATGCCATTATACGAATTGGACAGAGTTTAAATGGTAAGTTATTTATGTGTTACAACAAAAATGTTTTATTTTATTAATAAGGAGTCAGGCAGTTTTTGGTCTTTATAATTTTTTAAAGATACATGTGACCTGCTCTCCACAAATAAAGGAATATTTATCACTTATGTTTCTTTCCTGACAATGTGTTTAATAAAGCCAAAGCTAGTCTTTATATCCAGTATATAGTTTTTTAGAAATTATCTCTACACAGTCATTTACTCTTGTCCTTTGGGATAGAGCAAGTGTTTTGGTCATTTTAAAATGTTTTAATGTTAATTTTGTAACATATTTATACATTCTCTAGTACGAACCCTTTTCAGATTTGAGAAGCTTTCATGTGTCTTTTCCATTTAAAATGTACGTGTGGAAACGTATGTGTTAATAGAAAGAGACCCAGACTAAGGAAATATAAACTTTTTTAACTGGTTTGAAAAAAAAATGCAAATCTACACACTTAAAATAAAAGTTTCAGCTAGAGTAATCCTATTAACATGCAAAAGAGGCAGAGTTAAAAAAGAAGAGCCTCTGAATTTCTCTGGTTTTGATGTTAGACTCTCCCAAATGATGGTGAAAAAGCTTAGCAGTTGTCATGGGAACTTCTGCTCTGAGTGACTTAATTATCCTCATTGTTGGTCCTATATGATATGCTGCATAATGAAAACGACAAATCTATAAAGAAGCTCTGCGGAGGCATTTCAGTGACTGCGTCGTGTATTCTAACCCTCTTGGATTTCACCAGACTCTGTTATCCAAATCATTTTCATCCCTTCTGTACTGACAGACCAACAAATGGCTCTTCTACTGTCCCTTTAAATAAATGTAAAAAATAAAAACGCCTGTACTGTGAGCCAGTGAATGACTGAATGTAAAACACTGGCATTTTGAGTAATTTTCTAGTTGCATACCTGTTGTCAGAAAACTGTACAAAATGCTAATAGATCAACATCATCCAGCTAGTGTATCTTTAGCTCTAATAAAAGCCCATATAATGGTAATCCATTGTTTACTGTGGATCTTGAGGTCTCATTTAAATGCAATTGACATTTTATTTCAGGGACGGATCAATTTAGTGGATGGATGCAGGATTTTCGTTTCTATCCCACAACTCTGACAAACAGGTAAAAAAGCTAATCTTAAGTGTGAGAAGCCAAACTATAATTCAAATATTATTTTGAGATGCAGCTTTATTTTGATAATACTGCTATTTAATTTTCCATTTTATTATATCCTTTTTAGAATAAAAGCAATAACATATTCATAAGCTGCAGATGTTCCATTCTTTAGATGAGTATACATCCTAAAGATATTCACTTAATTAACTTTTGCCTATTGCCCAGGAAGAAAATCATGCAAAATCTTAGCAGTGCCTTTTACAGTATATATGTGTATGTATAGGGTATGTGTCTTCCAACAAAGATCTTTCAGGTTTATGGCATTTCAATTCTGAGAAGCAAAACTGTCTAAACAGACAGTATTGTAAGTCTATACTGTATATTCTATATCTGACCAGTATTTCATCTGTATTAACAAAAATGGCAACTGTGAAATGATGGAACGTTTTGTTAAGGTACAGTACTGTCTATGCTAGATGTGTAAGATGCATTTATAGTAAGTACAGTATATTCATTTTTCCAAAACACTCAAGACGTTTGAGTGTTAGAATAGCCAGTAGTGCCATTGAAGCATTAAATCCTTAAGGCATTTGTTTATTTTGTAACCTTCTTTCCTGATGACTTTTTTGTTGTTTAATATCAGACATCAATTTAGTTTTTCATTGTCCAGTATAATAATACAATAAATGTAAGTTACATAAATGTAATCCACTAAAAGGATTTTTTAAGAAAAAAAATATTTGAAAAAATATAAATAAGGAAAGAGTGTTTGCAGTGTTTGCCCTTGTACTTTTTGGACATTATGTGTTCTGTTTATTTATGACAGAGAAATCGTTGAAGTGTTTTCCGGCCAGATGCCTCATCTCCACACCCAGACAGAGTGCCGATGTCCTAGTAGCCACCCACGAGTGCACCCATTAATAGAGAGATACTGCATCCCCAATGGTGTTGAGGATACTACCAATGACAGGGTTCTTCGACTGAACCTAGATGCCCATCCTCTCCATTATATAAATGACAATGATATCGGCACTTCCTGGATTTCGGCAGTATTTTCCAACATGAGTCAACTGGAGAACGGAGTGACCATCACCTTTGATCTTCAGAATGGACAGTACCAGGTGACAGAAAGGCTGCTTTATTGGCTTAGACAGTCATGATAGTATAAAATAATAAAATGCATATGCTCTGTTAGTCAGGTGTTTGGAACACACATTTGGAACAAATACAGGTTAAAAATCATAATAAAGCTTATAATATTGAGAGTGGTCTTCATTGTTGATGAAAGTCTAGAGATTCCTGAACTGACTGAATTCCTGAATTCCTAGAGATTCCTGAACTCATTCTTGGCTAATATTGTACCGCAGACAGTGATGAATATAAGAGAAACAAACGTATTCTTTAAATGGTAAAACATGAATGTCTGTTTGTTCTTTTAAAAAATGGAGAAAGCATTCAGCAGGCATTGTTCTCAAAATTTCCGTAACTCTTCATACATTATCCTTTTACTACAAGAAAGATGTGACTGGGAATGTTTTCTTTATTTGACATCAAAAAAATGTTTTAACAAAAGTAACACAAATGCTGTTAATTCCGATATGATACTAACATGTTTTTTCACAATAGTATTGTATTTTTGACTGTGTAATGAAAAATAAATATTTTTGTGTTTTCGTGGCAGATTCACCATAGTTACATTATTACATTTGTGGAAATAGTCCTGAAAAGTCATTTTTTGATCATTTGAAAAAAGGATGATTATCTAGTTATAGATATCCATATATTTAATCAAAGAGAAAAATATGCTTTTATTTCTGAGGGAAAATATACTGTAGCTCAATGGGTAGTGTATTCTACAGGTTATTGTTGGTGGTTATCTACTCATGTGTAACAATACATTAGTAGACAAAGGAGAAATATCCTTATCTTCAGTTACTATGTGCATCATTGGTTGCTTTTATAACATCTGGGACCTTATTTACTAAATGGCAGTTGTGAATGTACTGTTTGGAGAAGATGAGTACTGTTCGTTATTATGTATAATTCTGTTTACTGTTCCCATTACCATGTGGAAAATGAGGACTTACTAAAGGAAATGAATAGAGCTGTAAGCACTGCTGGTGCCTAATTTGTATTGAAATAATGATGCGTATGTATGGAAAAAACAGTTTGCTGAGTACTGATACTAACACTTTATATGTTCACAAATTATTCATGAAGGTCTGACAAGTCTTTGCTGCAAGTAAAAATCACAGAAAATACTACTCCTGAATGCTAGTCAAGAGGACAGAAACAATCACATTAGGACATAAGTGCTAAAGTAGGATACTGTATATTTCATGGCTGTTAACATAACCAGAAGGGATCGACAAATTTATTATATGTTCAAGAACACTAAAAAGTATATTTTTACGATTTTAGCAGGGAAAGGGCTTAATAGGGAGTACTTACCAGTGAAGGAGACCAGGTTGAGCCTGATTTCATACTGGGTCATTAGTTGTCTGTGACTTGGATTTGCCTGACCACTGCTAGAGTTTGGTGGACTTTCATTGACCAAAGTGTAAGATGAAAACAGCACAGCTTGGTTCTGTTTAAATGCCCTGTAAGGTGCTTCCTGGGGCTTGCTCCATCTCAAATGGCAAATAAGTGCTACTCGTAGGCTAGTGGACACTTTTAGCTATTGAATGTTATAAAGGTGATTAACAACCAGGATTTTAAATACTGAAATGTCAACTTTTATATGGTCATTTAATAAATGAAATGATACAGACAGGACCCAATTAGCTGGCACAACAAAACAACACACTAATTCTTTCGACACAAGCTAAAGGATTTATAATTTTCTTTTTCTCACTGTCCTGCTGTCTTTTGTCTCTGTCCCTGTCCCTACGGAAAATACAGTACCTTCATCTGTTATGAATCAACAGTAAAACTCAGACTTTGTGGTGCTCATTTGTTAAATCTGATTTTTAGATGCAGTACCTTTACATTCGGTTTCATAAATGGGATGTAAACTCCACTTAACACGTGGTATGATGTTTATTATTATTTAGTAAATCAGGCTATTGATGTATTAATAAATTCTAAATATGTTATAAAATATCACATACAGTATAAATATCTTATATAACTGTTATATGAATATCTCAGTTATTGGAGTTACAGAGTACAGGAAACATGAAGATTTTTATGTTTGCAAGTTCAGAATTAACACAAAGGGATTAGTAAGGAAAGGAAAGTCAAACTCAGACAGAAAAGGTTGTTGTTGTACTGACAAAGAAGTTCTTAACAGTTCAATTCAGTTGATAAAATTAAGAGCACTTGGGTTTGTAATATTTGTAGTAAAATTGCTGACCAGTTTTACAAACCTTGGAATTAGATAGCAGTGAAACTGTAAAGCAATAAGGTTTCAAGCTGTTCTTCACAGCATAAATATGCTTTAGGAGTCAGCAGTGCGTTGACTGTTACAGTGCAGATAATAGATAATCCTATGCTGTTTAGTATTTCATGCATATTTTCCTCTATCAATTTTCATGGTTCCTTTGCAGGTTTTCTATGTTATTCTACAATTTCTCAGCCCACAGCCCGAAGCTGTAAAAATTCAAAGGAAAAAGAGTAACAGCTCAGAGTGGATGGACTGGCAATACCTTGCTAAGAACTGCAGTTTTTTTGGAATGGAAGATAATGGACCTTTGGAAAAACCAGACTCTGTGAACTGTCTTCAGTTTCCAAGGTATTTTTTTGTTTTTCTTTACTTGATCGCATGTAAGTAATGATACATTTCATGCAATAAATTCAATGTTTGAGATCTTTATTTTATTATTACTTCTTTTAATTTTTTATATATTATAGTTGTAATTTTTGCCTTTATACAAAATTATATTATTGTTTATACAAAATAATTTTGTAGTAGTGTTCAATTAAAGTATAACTCAGTGCTTAACACACATTAGCTTACACAACCTAAATTGAACATAATCATAATCATCATCATCACTTTATTTTGTATATGAAAATGCAACTTTTCAGATCTTAGCTGCTGAAGTACTGGTATTTAATTCAAGATTTACTGCTCATTACAGAATGTTTCCTGTAGTACACATTTGGGAAACAACAAAACAATGGAAGTAATAACGACTCCTTTGGGTGTTTTTGTACAGTATGCTATAGTTCCTTTGTTTATTCTGCTCACTATATTATTTTATATGCACAGTTTATTTAATAACTTTCCATAGTTAAATTCACACCCACATAAGAATGGCAAAATTACAAAAATTCTGTAAAGAAGAGGGGATTGTGAAACTTTCAAATGACAAGATGCCTGGACCCATATCATAGATACAGCATATGCAGAAGTAGAACATCCTTGCGGACTTACTTGTGTAATGTTCAGTATACTAAAAATGTAGAAGAATTCAATTCAATACATCTAATCTTGTGATTCCCTAGCTTTGTAGGAATTTATGGTGTAGAGCTTGTTACTGTACATCCTGTTTTCAGGGTGAAGCAATCTATAGCATTTATAGCACAGACATTAATATAACTTGCAATTATGAGGCCTTTCGTCAAACTAATTTAATGGTTCTACTGATTGTGAAAGGAATTTTTACAGCATATATTTTAAAATATATTCTTAAGAAATGCATTGCATGAAAGTCAGATAAAAAGGTTTTTCTAGCTGTGATATTTTTCCACTGTCTAAAATACAATATATTTATTTTATTAGTAAAAGTTCTTATTGAAAGGCATGTCTTATTCCTTTCCACAAACAGAATGTTTTCCTTCAAAATACATTTTGATAAAATAGTATGGGTTAGAAAACAATAAAGCAAGTTATCCAAAGAAGTCCAGGTATGACATTCCATCTTAACATGCAAGAAGTGAAATTTGAGCATTGTGAATGATTTCCTCTAAATATGGTGTCTTCCGGATTTATTTATATTCCTGATAAAATAATTACAAAAAACATCATATACAAGAACAAGTTACAGATTGGAGAATGTGTGTCACATAAATATTTTATATGCTCTGCAACATCAGGAACAAGAAAGGGCATACCCAGGACGGAATGCCAGTCCATCGCTGGGAAAACCCATACAATAGGCAGAGACACTCACACATACACCTAGGGCCAATTTCCCAGAAATCAATTAACCTACTAGTATGTTTTTGGACTGTGGGAGGAATCCAGAGCACTGGAGGAAACCTATAGTATGCAAACATGGGAAACACACACAGATTCCATGCAGATAGCACCCCAGGTCTGCGATTGATCCCAGGGTCCCAGCACAGCAAGGCAACAATGCTATCTATTTGCGCCACCCTTAGAGCAAAGTCATAAATAACTCTATTACCAAAAATAACTGAATACAAATCAGAAGAGTTTCACACTCATTCACACCTCTAAATATTTGTCACGCCCCACACTCTCCCTAGCAAATGCCGTTACATTCCAAAACCCACTGTTTCACAATCTCATTCCTAATTGGACCCATCACATTCTCACATGCACCAGATTCCACAAATTCTCACTCCCGGACCAATTATCCAACTACGTCCCTTTCCCTTCAGTATTTAAAGTTCCCTCACACACCAACCCGGGCTCACTATTGAGAAGCCTCCTGAAGTATTCTCATGTGCGCGTTTCTAAACCTTTTGACTATTCTGTCAGGGAACCAATAGGTAGAATTGGAGGATACTTCTGCATAACAGTGAATCCTGCAGAATGTGGAGTAGCACAGGAACAATCCAAAACACATAATCCAGGGGCTTGGTCTATTGGAGAAGCAATGAGTCCGGTAACCAGGAAAATCCAAAAAGACAATCCGAAAAATGAAATTAAATTCAATTACACTAGAAATGAGATTGTGGGTTTGGGAATGTAGCGGCATTTGCGAGGGAGAGTGTGGCGTGACAATATCCCTTTACATAAAATTTAACAAAATTAGGTGTAGAGTAATATTCAGATGTTCTGGAAGTGCAATGGAAACAACCAGAACTATTTAGTGGCACCAGAAGATTTCTTTTTTTCTAGGGATATAAAAGGAAATAATACATTCAGTAGTAGCATGTATCACCATAATTAAGTTTTAAGAGCTCTTTGAAGACTGCAGGCAAATGATCATTGTTTTGCAGATGTCTATAAACAAATCCACAAAAAGCTGAATGTACCACTTTCTACTGTAGTCCATTTTTTAGACATTAAACTGGTATAGTGGCCATTCTGCAAGGATGATGACACAATTGTATTTTGCCTTCAAGGGCATTGAAACAAATGTTGTGGGAGACAGCCTTAAATCTAAAACAGTTAAAGATCTCTAATAAAAACTGTCTCTTCAGGATACAATGTGTTGAAAATTACCATTGAAAGCTGCCTGCATGAATGTAATATTCATTGTTTACAAGGAAGAAAAGGGGCAACTCAAACTTGCCAGGGTCAGACGTAATAAAAATTACCAAAGTTATATTTCACTCATAACCATTGTGAAATATTTTTGGGTGTCTATTATGTTTTAGAGTTGTTTTGCATACGTTCCTGGAGCTCTGGACTACATAGTTTTTCATGGCTCCATTGTATGATAGTGGAAATTATGAACTTCAGCAGCTTCAAGGAGAAGTTCAAGTTCAAGTTCAAAATTGATATTTTAGCATGATTGTCAGAGGCATAAAGAATATATTGAAATTGACCAATAAATGGTTAAATGCACATAACATAAATGTTCTCTCAGTACTTACTGTTAACTAAAAAAAAAACAAATTATCTAAAGGAATTCTATATAAATGAACATTCATACATTGCGGATCTAAATTTCCAGAACCTCATAGCACATTACAGGGGGTGTCTAATCAGTGTAATCCCTTCCAGAGGAGGTTTTACAAAATACAACTACAAGGATGAAAGTAAATGGATGACTGTTTTTATTTTATATTTAAACTAAACAACAGTATCCAATCTGTATAGTTCTGTTACTTGATACTTATTGTTCTTAATCAGGAGTCTGAATAAATGTGGTACTATATTCCTAGAAATGTTATCAGATTCTAATGGATAAAGGGGAGTTCAGAAAGAACTCTGAATCTTAAGGAAAAAAAAATCAAGATTTTACAGCCGTGGAAATTTGTCTCTGTTTTTTTCTTTAAGACATAAATGGATTTATGCACCAGAAGCTTAGCTAAGTATCATGTCAAACTTTGTATTTTTTGATTCATTGATTTTATTGCCACCCCACTGTCACACTTAAGCATGGGTGAAGCCTGTGACGTTATGAGTCCTGTGTTCCATTTTCCATGATCTGGATTCTCCGTGAGCTCTAGCACTGGCATTGTGTTCCTGTGATGCAGTGGCTGTTCTTTTTATCACTAAAAAGCATGTTTTTCTCAGTAGAAGCTGTTCTCTCAAACAGATTTATATCCATTCACATGTTCTCTGTGAGGTGATAACTAAGGAGATAGAAAAAAACTTTGGAATGAACTAAATGAAATATAAACTAATAATGTCAGTAAAATACAGAGAATTTAGTATTCACAGTCTTTCAACTTCAGGTTGAGTGTTGCAACTTATGTTTATAAATTCTTTATAAAGTACCATCAGAGCATGAACTTGAACATGTAACCTACTGTAATAGGGAAAGATCTTTACTAATGATTAATTCTGTTTGTATTAACAAACATATGTTTTATTTATAAGTTAAATAACATTTGAAATCATATTCAAAAACAGTTGTTTTTCCTTTTATTGTGAAATTCTTTCATTTTTACCTTTCTATCTTTACTCAGCAATGTCCCCTACTCCCGTGGCAATGTGACATTCAGTATTCTGACACCTGAACCGAACCGTCGTCCAGGATACAACGATTTCTACAACACACCGGCACTGCAGGAGTTTGTTAAAGCTTCTCAAATCAGGATACATCTACAGGGCCAGTACCACACCACTCCGACTTCAGTCAACTTCAGGCACAGATACTATGGAGTGGATGAAATTACCATTAGTGGGAGGTAAACTACAGCAGTAGTTTTTTAAATACATAGATTTTATATCCTGTTCTATGGAATATTATTATTGTATGTCTGCTTTTTATAAAAATGTTTTTTTATTTAGAATAATTTGAGCTGGCAGGCTCAAACCTGGCCATACATTTTATTGAATTACATTTGAATAAGCCAGTGTTTCTTAGAGCTGGAGCATGCTGTGTACTATGGTTTTTCCTCCATCCAAGTTCTTAATGATTTGCTATTTTATTTAAGTACTTTTTTGTAGCCTATTTTTATTTTGTTTTCAGGTCTTAAAAAGTTGAATGGGATGTGTAATTGGTATCTACTCTGCAGTAATTATTGAGTTTCAGGCCTGTCCTCTTTCAGGTCCGTTAGCTAAAATGTAACCTATTGGACCTACAATAAGTAGAAGAAAATCACTCAGGGAATGTCTGATACATTGTACTTTGTACCTGTGACCTTCATCATAAACCTATTAAGAGTTTTTTAGTCAGAAATAAGAGCAAACATAATAAGTGAGTTGAGGAGAGAATGTATGGAAGCTTATTAATGCGACAGAGAAAAAAAAAACATTTTTTGCGTTTAAACACAATGGTATTGCATTTAACAGAGAAACCTTTTGTGTTTATACGAGATGACTGAGTTAAACCAAGATACTTTTTGTGTTTATATGAGCGAACATTGTGTTAAAACATGATCATTTGTGAACAATACTGTTATTGCCGGTCAATCATTGAAGCTGTAAGCTCAAATCCACAAAAAACTTTTACATTATCCTTACATCACATACATTTAATTTGTAATTTCACTGCAAAATATAGGAAAAGTGATATTGGAAGGCAGAAGACAGTATTTCTGTGTCAGTTTGCGCAGCAGGAATGTAAAGAGATAGGGGAATGCCAAACTAAAAGAAAAACATTTCCAGGATGGTACACAACCAGTTTGTACATTGTTGGCTTTCTGTATAAGGCTTACTGCCAAGCCATTGTAAATATATTCCACTCAATGTTTAAAGAGTAGGCAAAACAACATAGTTCATTTTTCTGCAGTTTCACATCAAGAATAACTTATGATTGGAAAGACATATTTCTACACACATTTCACCCAGGAATGCTCACTGACATGGTGTTGTACTTCATATATACAAAAGACAGTACATGTGCTTCTGTAGACTAATTCTTTTTGCACAAAGAGGAGTGTGATGATATTCTTCTGTTGCTAAAGTCAGTGCTAGTTTGTATGCAACAGTATCATTGCATATATATACTGTATAAGCAAGATATTTATATAGTAGGCAATATAATTCACATTACTTATTGTGTTTTCATTCAGTTATCTCATATAAACGCAAAAAGTATCTAGTTTTAACACAAAAAAGTTTATTGTTTAAATACTTACGCAATACTATGTTGGTTAAGTGCAAAACGTTTCTCATTTAAACCCAATACTATCTTGCTTAAATGCAAAAGAAATAAGCTTCAGTAAGATTGCATAACATTCTGTAAAAATCTATAAGATGACAATGTTGGATATAACATACTTCAGCTAGGGTGTTCTTAAAGCAAGGGCTGAGTGCACAGAAAGTCTAAACAAGCTAACAAATTAGTTACAGGTACCAATTAGCAAAAGTGATTATGCCCAATATGAACAAATTACAGTAGACATACAGTACAGTAGATATCTCTTAAGTCTAGGATTGAGAAGTGGTTCCACTTAAATTAAAAAAATGGGGAAATAGCTCAGAATCCAAATTTCACCTTTTTGTCTCCACAAGTGTGATATTCAAGTACTTGTAAAATATACTTCACGTTACTGGTGCAACCTTAGATATAAATCACAGACATGTTTAGCTTTTATGCATATACCCAGTTGTGTGTGTACATTCTGTGCTTTCTGAAATCTAGCTATTGTCCTGCCTTTTTAACAGTTCTGAATAATTCAAGCACTTATTTATTGGTTAATTAATTAAATTCATCCAAATGCAACTGTTTTTGGGATATTACAAGCACAGCAAAATAATTTAACGTGAAAAAAAGACACTCAGCTATTAATATACTGCACTTTGTTTTATTAAGCCCTAATCTATGTCAAAGCAGTTTGAGTGACCAAATACAAAGTGGTTACTGGATGCCTTTTTTCATTCTAACAGAAACATCTTGTCTTTGCTGTGTCTTTATTCCTGATTAAATAAACATTAAATATTTTATGGGTATGGTAATTAACTAAATCACGCCCAGAGAAATATACAGTAGTGTCACATGTTCACATATTAACAAATAAATGGATTAAGAAAAACTAAGTGTAATGTTACAGATAAAGTCTCAACACCAGGGAATCTTCTGTTATAAGCTCACATACTGTATGCATACTGTATATGAGACTACTTTCTATATATAGTGTATAAATACTGATTTGAGATGCTAGTGGAAGTCAAGCACATTATTAGTCTGCTGCATATGTGTTACGTGTTAAGTATAAGTGTTAACTTATATTTACAGTGCATAGGTGTTAATAAATTAAAACTGTATGCAGACAGATGGTATTGTATATGGACATGTTGGTTAGAATTGCTGTCTCACAGGCTGGGGCCCTGGGTTCAATTCTTGACCTCGGCTGCTATCTACTGTACATGAAGTTTGTATGTTCTCCCTGTGTTTAAGTGGTGTTTATCCTGGTGCTGTTGTTTCCTCCCATAGTCCAATAATTGGCTTCTGGGAAAAATCTCTCTGGTGTGAGTGTGTATGTGTTTGTGTCTTTGGGTGCCCTGTGATGGATTGGCATCCTGTCCAGGGTGTGTATTATCCTGCCTTGAACCCATTGCTTGCCAGGATAGGCTCTGGTTACCCTGCAACCCTGTATTGGATAAAGCGGTTAGAAACTGGATGGACATAATGACAAACACGCTTAATTCTTAATTTAAACATTCTCAATTACAATATTGCATTGTTCAATAGAACATATTTAACGTAGTTCCCCTTAATGATATTCCCTTTAAAAAGTGATTTTCAATTAATATTTAAAAATGACCTAGAATTGTACCTCATGTAATATTGAGGTTTTAGGAGCCTGGCTCCCGTGCATTACAAATCCAACTTGATATTTAGTTTGGCATTCATAAATGTTGAATGGAGCATCCATCTAATGTTGTAAAACCTGCGCCTCTAGGAGACGACATTTTGCTTATCAGGGAGAACATTGCCTTCTGACACTCTTTAAACAAGAAGAGAATGTTGCACAAGTAGTATGTTGCATCTGCTGCTCTAATAGTTGCTGGTATTTGCAGGTGTAACTGTCATGGGCATGCTGATCAGTGTGACACAAGCCTTAGCATCTACCGCTGTTCCTGCCTTCCAGAGAGCCACACCGAGGGAGATAATGTAAGTCCTCAAGGGGAAAGTAAATTATTAATTGCATTCCTTTAATTACATTCTTTTAATGAACACAATTTAAAAATACACTGCAATTAAATATTGGAAGGGGTACTTGTTCAGGTGGGTAGCTGCGTCAGCATGCGTAGGCTGCAAGGAACAAGTAGGAACAAGGAACAAGGTTTATTCCATGCTGAAAAGAGAAGAGAGGGAACATAACATTTCGCTAACTTCTTTTAAGTTATCCAGTGAAGATTTTTAGGGGCGATTATATTTATTTTCATAAACAATCAAACAATCAACAACCAGAAAGTTTTGAACCTAAGAAATCTCACAGCACAAAACACATGCATTTTTTATTGTGTAAACCGTGCCACAGATAAGCAAAAGCAGAAATATAGAAACAATTAGTGTAAAAATGAAAACGATCAAAAATCATTAGTCTTCAAAAGTTTAAATGTATAAATGTTTGATTTTTCACATTCAGATTTATATTATTTGCCTTCATTTCTGAACCAAAACTGTACCTTTGCTTTCAGTAAATAGATGTGACATTTACTATAAAAGTACAAAATGGTGAACAACGTTTTTGCCTCCTGTTGAAAAGTGAAGCCAGGTGTACTCCTGGTGTTTGCTGTTCTGGTCTCTCTCCTAACCTTATCTCTCTTGATAGAACACAATAGAGATGGCTGATATTTTACGGTATAAAAATTGACTTAAAAAATTCAGTAGTTCTTATTATAGCCTATGAAATATATAAATTAAAGCACACTTACTGTATATGTTTTTTGTTTATCTTTATTAATGTTACAAATTGCTAGCATCCTAAAGCTTTTTTGACTGTTGCTGACATACTGTACATTTTTAAAATACTGTACTAGTTCTGAACAAAACATCTTATTCAACATACTGTAGACAATGAGTACAGATAAATTTGTAAATCTGTAATATATAAGTTTTGTGCTTTGTTGATTTAATTATTTATAACAGACCCAATGCTTTACTTACTCTTAGATATAGTTTCTCGCAGTTGAAGTAGTTTTTTGTTACGGTGTTAAAAAAATAAATATTAGTAGAAAGCAAAGCATCCCTTGCAGAGCTTATTGCTCTAATTTAATTACATGAAAAAGTTTACATCATTTTGTCTATTACATTGTATAAATATGTCCCAATGTCATTTCATAGACATCCAAAACATACTTGAAAACCTATGGAATTCTAAAGTGAAGAATTGTTTTGCTGTGTGACAATAAGCAGGCAGTAAAGGAGAAACCTATTTCAAACTTTTTTTTAATGCGGTTGTATACATACTGTAGTTTCATGTGCAAGCACACTACTTAAGATATTCTTGCAAGGGGTGTTTTGCTCAAACCGACACAATGAATGCTGCCATTCTGTCAAGACCAGATGTCTTCTTATTGCTGTCATTTCATTAAACTGAAAGCCTAGTTTCTAATGACACACAGAAATTTTGCTTTTTCTCTTACTACTATTGTACCAATACCACAATTACTGCTAGCAATACTGTTACATCAAGATTATCAATTAAAAATGTGATGCATTGGCAGGGAAGACGGTCCTGTCCTTAAACAGTCCTGTTGAACATCTACTCCCTTTTCATAATAAAATGATATTGTTTGGTTTCTGAGCTTTTCCTACACCACCACTAGGAACTCATTGTTGAAGTTCTCACCTTGGACAGACTGGTGGATAACAATTCTTTGTATTGCTTGAGAAGAGTCCGACATATTCATAAATGTGTTTTTGTTCATCATTTGTGATATTTTTGTTAACCATTTGTGAAACCCAGGAAGGAGAGAAAAGATGAGGCTATACAATGTTATTAGCTATGGTATTAGTTAATAAATGATTATGTTTGCTTAACAGTTAATTATGTTGACCATATTGTCCTCTCTGGCAGCAGATACCGGTTGCCCAGGCTTTTGTTTATTACACTAGTAATAACTAGTAATTACACTAACTTTTAACACAATTTTAAAAGTTTTTTTAAGACACAAATACAGTTAATACTGTATTATGCAGTCATTGTCTTAAGGCACCTTCACTAAGGAGAAACACAGTGATTCCTCACATTTCTATAACAGTGCCCTTTTTTAATATTTATACCGCATAAGTTAGAAGCCAATTTTTCTTTTAGATCTCAGTTCAAAATAATGGCTGTCTATAGAAGAAGATGAGCAGACAAGATACTGTGACTGGGAGATATTTTTTTTTATATGCTACAAGCTCCACTGTGTCTTACAAGAGGATTAGCAGTCATTTGTAAGTGTTTGGGAAGTTACAGGCATTCCTGTTTTAGAAGAACTCAGAGAGTACTGGCTGGCTAATCTCAGCCCTATCCCTAGCATCTTTCTGCCAATTGTGTACTCAGAATTGTGGTCACATTCAATTACTGACTGTTAATTAATTGACCCAAACTTAACACACAACTTCTAGGTAATGGAACTGAACCTGGAGCAAGTGACTTCACTCAAGCTCCATAGTATATTGTGATCTGCACCTGTGAGTTGAATCTCAGCTGCACTTAAAATTGCCCCAACTTAGACAGTCCAGATGAGGTTCACTTTAAAGTGAGCTAGTAGAAATGGGGTATTAGATGCCATTTACATAATTTTACAAAAAATACCACATTGACTGATTTTATGTAAATCTTAACAATGGTTTCTTTTTATAATCCCACACATATACAGTATACTGTATATACTCTATGAAAGCATACCGCATGTATTATATTAACTTCCTGACAGAGACAAACATTAAGAGCTCTGAAATCTATCCTCACAGTGTAAAATATCATACATCTTATCTTTACCAACTCTACACACTAATGAAATGAGTTAATTTTTGACAGATTTCAAGACTGACCAATTTCTGTTCATGCATCCACATCATAAATACTTAAACTTTGGCCATATTTATTATAAGAAGATGGTGTTCTTCTGTCTCTATAATATTTTTTGGCAAAATAAAGGGATATAGGCCATAAATATTTTATTGCTTCTGTTCTGTTAAATACCAAACTGGAAATGACGAATGCAGTGCTAGTTCATTGAATTTTCTAAGTGACATTAAAGTAACAAAAGTCATCTGACATATGTCAAGATGATCAGTTGCGTTTCTCTGTCTGTGGGCTCACTCGTCAGGATTTACAATGTACATCGGCTTCAAAGCAAACTTTCCTCCTCTGCTGTGCTGTTAATACGTCTGTGAAAGCTGGCTGGGTAGCACTTCACTCTAGTTATATCTGAACAATCCCTGGGCTAAAATTTTAGATTATTTCTTTTTAAATGAACATGAATGTTAAGATTTCTGTATTTGCAGTCTAAACTAGGGATTATTACCGGGGTTAGAGATATTCATAAGGACAATTAAGACATACTGTAGCACATAAGTACTTTTTATAGTTACTTGTATTTATATTTTTATGATTTTCTATTTTTATTCCTAATCCCATGAATGACAGTGCAGAACTAAATTATATTTATTTGGTATTTTGTTTTATTTTAGTAGGTGCCTAGATCTTCTGAAAAATCTAATACTTTAGCAGCAGAAAATGAGAAAGAACATGTTAAAATGGATTAGACAAGTCCAAGACTGGGTCCCATTAATTTAAGTAAAATCAAACAGATGCAAAGGAAAAGACTATTGCTCCACTACAACCTGCTGTTAGGTTCTTTTCTTCTCTCATGGCAATTACAGTAACATATTCCAAATGAAGCAATTCACTTGCAGAGCACAGACTTTAATGTATTGCCCACCTTAGTTTTTCATGGTCTTTTGTTGAAATTTCCTATTGCAATGAACCTTTTATTGTTCCCTGCTGTTGTACACTCTTTGATCAAAATTCACATAGTGATCATCTTCATTGCTGGAACTCACTATTCAATATGCAGGACTAATGTATTTTGATGTTTTTTGTTTTATGCACATCTTTCAAGATGCAGTTTAATGTCCAGAAAATTTGAGACAGGGCTGTTTTATTTGATCTTTTGACAGTTTCATAGTTGGTTGTACAAAATGTAAGATGTGCTCATGTTTGAATATCTCTTTTTTTGTAGCTAAATAAAATGTTGAGAATGTGTAATGAAGCAATATGGATGCATTTAACTTCTTCCAGAAAATAGAAAAATGTGACTCATATTCATAATCCAATGTTTAATCAATATAATGCAGCTGTGGCCTTTTGACCAAAAAGTAACAAATATAATGATAAGGGCTAAAAGTGTAATGTCGCAGGTGGTGATTTGTGAGAACCCAAGCGCAAGAGGCCAGAGATTGGAAAGTGAAAGGAAGTGACAATGAAATAATTGATTACTGGCCAGTGGAGTTTAATCAGCACAGGCCAATCAGTAATGGGAAAGAAACGGGGAGGCACGACAGACACAGGAGGAGCCAGCTTGCTGTATCCCTGTTGAAAAGAGGATGTTAAACAGCCTGTTGGTCGGAAAAAAGGAGTCTCGGGTACAGAATGAAAGCAAATATTGAGATCTCAGAAAAGTGAACCGACTTTCTTAAAGGGCAACCCCCAAGCTCGGGGGTCGATACAGTGACCACTGAAAGGAATAAATGTGGAATTGAATGAGGGCTTGAAGCTGAGGCTGCTGTAACAGGAGAGGCTGAGAGCTGAGGCTGCTGCACAGAGCAAAGCACTGTGTTGAAGCCACAATTGCTGCCAAAAACATTCTGCTGGTGGGAAACAGGGAGCCTCAGGTACGGGACAACATGGATGGCAAGTCTCCTGGGAAAGCAGCCAGATGAATTTGAAGGGCAGGCTTCAGGCTGAAAACTGCTTCGCAGAGCGAAGGCTGTCTTTAGGCCGCTCAGTCTGCTGCTCAGAGTGAAGGCGGCTTTAGGGCGGCTCTAGACTGCTGCGTAGAGTGAAGCAGTGTCTTGAAGCCGGAATTACTGTCAAACATAGTCCGCTGGTCAAAACAGGGAGTCATGGGTATAGGTGAAATGAATGGCAAGCCTCCTGAGAAGGGAGACAGAGGGATTTGAAGGGCAGGATTGAAGCAGAAAACTACCGTAATGAGTAAAGAGCTGGCTTAAAGCCAAAACTGCCGAGCAAAGGGAAGTGCTATGTTGAAGCTGAAATTGCTGCCAAACACAGACCGCCGGTCTAAAACAGGGAGCCTCGGGTATGGGAGAAACTGAATAGGAAGCCTCCTGAAAACAGGGACCAAATGGGTTTGCAGGGCAGGCTTGAGGCTGCACAGAGTGAAGTCCCATCTTGTTCAGCGGAGATATGTGGAGAGTGAAAGCAGTACTGCGAGTGAGGAGAACCCGGGTTAAATTAAAAATGAGGTGACACCTCGGCTTTAATTCGAAAACTGGGAATTGAACAATAAGTATGAAATTGCTAACACGGATCACGAAAAGGGGATCCAGTCAGAGCAACAAACCCTGGAAAACCATGAGCCCTGAGGCATGAAAAACCATGAGAATGTGAGGACGCCATAAGACGGCTGTTATGACAAAAGTCTATCTAATAAGCAGACTTGTTTTAGTAGCAGCACCATAGAAAATGTGATTATTTTCAACAATATCTGAGCGATTGTTTTATCTCAGGAGATATAAACTATGGTGAAAAGCCATGTTGTTCATATACTGTACATGCAAGTTCAACAATTGGACTGTAGTATTCATAAAGGCTATGAAAAGGGTTAATCTGGCTGTTACCTTTATGTATACTCCTTGAAGGCTAGAAACAATCAGGTCAGCTGCGTTTAATATACTGTAAATGATAAAATTATTAAAACCTTGCATGTAGTGTATATGGTGTTTTGTATCCTAAAGCTAGTGCAGTACCTGCTGAGACATTTTACTACCAGCAGCACACTATGCAAGACACAAGTAAATAAGGTGGAGTTATGAGGAGTTAACTACAGCATCAGGACTAGCAGCAAAGCTTTAAAATAGAGCTGGGATCTTTAATAATAGTATAGCAACAGAATTGGTAAAAAACATCCACAATAATCCAATAATAATAAAAGTCCACAATAATCTATGAAACCACTATATTCCCCTCTTAAGGGTGTTGGTACTAAAGTGTTGTGTAGATGCTTTTCTCAAAATAAAACATGCTTTATACACAAACATAATTCAGTAGCAATCATGTTTTCATCATTTGAAGGGTTGAAGGGTTAGTTTAATATGTTAATATGTTTTAGATTACAATGAAGAGGAATGAAAAAATAATAATTTTGCAGGTCATTAAAACATTTTGCTTGGTAAGTGCTTAAGTCAGAGATCTCTAGTAGATTTTATGCACTTTCCACTTTCATTTTAATAACTTCTAATAAACACCTAACAGGTTTTGGTTCCTTATGCTTACTAGTCATGTTCTTTGAGAAAAATGTTTATATACTTCAAATTAAATCAAACCAAATTTTTCAAACCTATTACAAAGAGGCAGCCACAATTATTTTGATGATTTACACTGTACCCCATCTTGTGTTGCAGATATTTTACTTTAGTATTTTAGAGGTGTACATTACATTTTTATCTGAGGTTTTAATAAGGTTTAAAGGAAAATATAGGCAGATCTGCAATATTTATATCAAATTAAGTTCATTTAACAGAAAACGAGCCTAATTTAACACTTTTAAATAAAAGTCAATTTTGTGTGAACACAAGGAAACACTTCAAAGCTGTGATATTTCAGAACAAAGGCTGCCATTGTGATAGAATCGTTTAGCGTATTGGAAACTGATAAGCACTGAAGGGCTGAATGGCCTGTTCTCATTATTAACTTATGTTCTTATGTATCACCTGTCTTCACTAGATGCCTGCTCATTAGGAGCAGCTTTCTTGGAATACTGTAAGATGTAGTACTTCAATCCCATCAAATTTTGAATTCCCAAGCATAGGATTAAGTGGTTAATTTGTATATGCCCACAGATACCCTACCATGAATGACTGTTTAGCACCAATATATGGTTCACCAAACCTCAGAATATGTATTTATAAAGTATTATTAGAAATGTTTTGTCTAGGAAGTATGAAGCTCATGTTAAAATTAGCATACTCTCTTTTTTTACAGTGTGAACGCTGCATGCCCCTTTTCAATGATAAATCTTTTCGACCAGGAGACCAACTACAAGCTTATAATTGTAAACCATGCCAGTGCTACAACCATGCAAACTCTTGCCATTATGACCCATCTGTGGATGCCTTTGCTGGTGATCATTTCCGAGGCGGTGGTGGAGTGTGTGACAGCTGCCAGCATAACACTACAGGTAAAGAACTGGACTCTCCTCCACACCAACAAGAATGTAATATTCTGTTTCTGTCAGATTTATAAAGATCCAAGTGCATTGCAAATGCCATGGTTATAGTTTGGCTTCCCCTTTAAATTCTCCATTTAATCTCATGGATTAATTCTAAAATTACGAGTCACGTTCATTCAAGGTAATGCATGTGCTTAGATTAGGAATTTAATAGATAGGAAACGGCGAGCACAGATCAGAGTTAAATTGGGCTGATGCAATTAGTATACTATTGCTCTTCCTAATTTGTATCAGTTATCTAGTTTCTTTCTTCATAGTTCACAGTTACTATACAAGTCTTATTCACAGATATTAAAACAGGAGGATTAGCAAGCAATGTAGAAGCTACGAAAGAAATTGAAAATAATTTAAGATTGGGTAAAAATATTGTAGTTCATATTTTTTTATCAATTGTTGATTTTGTCAGCAAACAAATGCAACATATCCATACAAATGTAAGGATAAAGTAAATGACATTTAATTTAATGGCAGTGAATTAAGATTATTCCTTTCTTGCAGTAAAAATATACAAATAAGATGAGAAAAGGTTTTACAGTATGTAAAAGATTTAATTGTCAATGTTAACACATTATTATTATCTTCAAGACATCGTGGGACGCAATAAAAATGGCAAACAAAATGGCAGTATATTGTAAGAAAATGGCAGGTTCAGACTAGAGTTACATTCTCCAGGAAGCTGTCAGGAATGACCTGTCACCCTCGGTCTCTTGACTAATAGAAAGAAGAAAATTGGTCAGATGACAATTTATAATCCAGAAAAACAGACACTTCTGGGGGCCTACATCTCTGCTGTATTGGGTTTTACATTGTATTGTCTATGGTGCCCGACTATGTCATATAAATTAAGTAAACCAAGCCAAGCTACTGTAGATTGGCTGAGTAGCCTCCTTTCATTTGTGACCCTTCTTAAAAATAAGAAAGATAAGTAAAAATACTTACTTCTGAACTATAGAACAGAATAAAAAAATCAGGAACAAAAGGTACACTTTTATACTCTTTTACATTTGAAGTCCTTGTAGCATGCTCAGATTAGGATTTGGCCTACTAGAATCATACTACAATGCCTTAAAGGTTTGAAGGTACCTTGAAACACAAATGAAAATCAACAATTTACATACCAAGATTACTATTCAATAGCCTCTGTTTCTTTTGTAAGATTCCGAATGATGTAAAAGTGAAATTTAATCTCCAACTTTGACTTACATGTGATTTCTTTGGCAAACATACAATATATTCCAAATAAAGAACATAACTGGCTAAGAGTCCCTGCAAATGTTAAGGTATTAGTAGGTGTATTAGTTAAGACACCTATTATTAGTGATCCATGAATCACTCAAAATTACACTACTATAATAATGATAACATTTTCCAGACTATGGTGGCACGGTGGCTCTCTGATTAATGTGGCTGCCTACATTGGTATATAACAGTACTTTTTAACCTTTTTAAGAATGTTTGAGATCATAATCTTTTATAAAAGGTTGATTGTGTATATCAACAAGAGATTGTTTTGTCATGTAAAAATGTAAATGTTTGAATGTATATTCTCTTTTACAATCATTATTATATACAGTATATGCATATGTCACTTTTGTTCTGTTTCTCACTAGTATCATTGATTGACAAGTAAAATTTCCTTTATTATGACCAAGAATGACTTGCATTATTTACAAGTTACATTGAAAAACAAGTAATTGATTTCCCAAACAAAAATTGCATTGTTTTTTAGATTTTTAAAAGTATGTTCAAAATAAAGGAGAAAAGTTATGTTTGACAGACATGTATGGTTATCCATATGATGTGGCTTTGCTGAAATATGGCATTATTGAATAACAGATGGAAGTTTAATGAAGTAAAGCAAAATCTGTAACAGGTTCATTGTTTCATATGCTCAGCATCAGTACAGTGGCAGGTAGGGATGAAAGGGGACATTAAAATGGACATCTTGAAAATTACAAATTTCTCACAGGAACTCTCGGGAGAGGGCAGCTTTTAATTTTAAATTATAGCCCTAATATGATTGAATTTTAATCAGTTAACATTGATCTTTCTTTTTTTTTCATTGTTGAAGGAAGAAACTGTGATTTGTGCAAGGATTTTTTCTTCAGGGAAGTCAATGCCTCTCTTTTTGCGGTGGATGTGTGCAGACCCTGTGACTGTGATGAATCAGGCACCATTAATGGCAGTCTGCTCTGCAGTGGGGTGCGTATTTCTTTGTTAAACTAAAATACACTGTTTGTGTGGAACTCAGATGTCATATTTTAGTTGAAGACAACTTCGTTACTGATTTATGTCACAGCATTACATAACTCTTGCCATTTTAAGGTTACGTGGCTTAGTCTCGCCACAAACCTCAGTTACTGATGGTTTTGATGTTACTGAGTTGATGCATGTAATAAATAGAACTGTAGGTATGTGTCATTTAATGGGTTCATAAACCATGTTTTTTTTGTGGTTATAAATATCATTTGGCTTAATTTTATGTAAGTTTACCAATGAAAAGTAGTTTAGAAACAAAATAATTCATTAGTATTTCACAGATCTTGATGCTGAATAATTCTAATTAATATTAGGCACATAATAAGAATGAATTGTCCTTATTATTTAAGCCCATTTGCTTTTTGGCAAAGAAGCTGTATTGCTATTTTGCTTAAATGCTATGAGAAGACAATATTACACTGTAACAGAACGACAAGCTTAACTCACTTCACACCTTTACCAAATGGCTATGATGTGAATGTTATCAAATGGGATAGTAAAATATTAGATTTCCTTCTGCTCATTTTTCACATTCTAGAGTAAATATATACAGTATGTGTAAATATTTTATATGGTTAAGTTTATAATATACAGTATACCGTTTACTTGTATATAATATATACAGATGCAGCCATTCAAACTTCGCGGTTAAAACCTGTACCGCATGCAACTACCCACAAGCCACCACGGCATACCGCGGTACGTGATTGGTTGGCCAAAATAACCGACAGGGGCACTTGTGGTGCATTGGTGGGTACTGAAAAGATTTAATCATTTAATCTTTTTACTATGCACATTTTAATCCGCTTAGTATTGAATATTTATATGGAATTTTACAACAAAGGGAAATTTTAGTAGCTGAGCATTAAAAGAGGAGCATAGCGTGTCTGATGATCATAAACGATATTAATTTAGGAACATAAACATATTATGTAAACTGTATATTGCTGGTCTTGGTAGTTTAAAGAAAAAATACACACCAGTATTCCATTTCTCCCTAAACATTTACATGTGGTTATTTCGGAAACGTTTTTACGTGCTCCTTCTGACCATATTACTGTACGTTTATATACTTTGTGAAAAGTGATCGTTTTAACCTTTTCTGTGAATACACTCGTTATCGGAATAAACAAAAGCGTACTTTTTGAATTTGATTAACAGGAAATATAATATGGAATCACGTATCTGAAGAAATTAATAACGATATAAGTATATTCATGTACTGTTGCACAAATATGTGTACTTCTGTTTCACTATTTAGTGGATGACTGCGTCTGTGTCGTGATGGCTTAAATGACTAACTTATAAGGCTGAAGTTGGGTGTTCAAATCCAGCTATCGCCATGAGTTTTCTTTTAACAAATAAACATTTCTTTGAAAAACTAAAATTGCAAATATTATGGACACTATATTGAAATTTTTTATATTTCTAAATTTCACAACATGTTCGTACTGTATGTATACATTGGTACCACAGGGTGTAGGGTACAAACCCACATGAGCCCGAAAGCCCTACATTAATGTAGCGCATTCGCCCGGCGCTGCGGCTGAAGAGTGCCCAGCTAGGGTGCACGGTGAGGGGCAGGACAGGAGTGCTAGTGGTCAGGGTGGGGATTAGGAAAGCCACTGACCAGTGCAGCTGAACCACTGTGAAACGAGCGTACAGTCTGGGGAGATCGCCAGTTTTCGTGTAAATAGTTCCCTGGTTTCGCACCCCTGTGTGCGCTCCCCCTCTCTCTCTCGGCTAGGCGAGGCAGTGCTGGCTGGCTGGTTGTGCTGAATTTCCAGCACCAGCCATATACAGTACAGTTCACATATAGTAATATGTTTATGTTCATAAATTATTATCTTTTATGAACATGTGAAAGGCATGGTGAATCAGAGATTCTCAAGACTTACTTTGTATGATTGGAAACGAACACATGATCGGATCAACGAAGTGCTGTGGTGTTACTTTTTGTCAATGTTACTTTTTGTTTAAAAAGACAGTTACAAAGAATGTGGACCAGGGTAATACTTTGAGTTTACAGCTTGTCCAAGGTCATTCATTATTAATACTATTAGTAATATTATTAAAATAATTATGATAAAGGTGGTAAGTTGTGTACTTTTGTCCAACTGAGCAATCTTGCTTTCATAAAATATACCAACTTTTTAATGTATAATGATTAACATGCTGTAATACACAGTTTAAATTTAAAAGTCTAAAGAGTATACAACTTAAATTCTTAATTGAATAAAGATTGTCCCTCAGCAGTGATCGGGATTCGAAACCAGGTGTTTTCTGGTCACAACTCAAATGCTGTACATGAGAGGTTAAGCTTTATTAGCTCCACCTGGCGGTTTTACAAGGGGATTCTGGATGCTATTAACATAATCTAATTAGCATATGGTAAAATGCAGTATGACGCGAAATACGCAATATGACATGTTTTGATGTGACACGCCCACCGCGTTGTACCACAGCGTATCCAGCTCATTTTGAATGGCTGCATCTGTACTTTAGTGTATACTGTCAATATAATAAAGATTATAATTAGTTTCTCTGTTAAAATGTAGTGATTAATGTAGCATGCTGCTATTCTGTTTACATTTTCTTGTAGAAAAAAACTGCAGTCTATTTTTTCCACCCACCATGTTTGATGAAAATGTTTGATAAAATTTTTTTTTTTTATGAGGGATGCACAAGAGTGCCTGAGCTGATAAAAACCTCTGTGTGGAAATCAGAGTGAGTCCTATAGCCTATAGTTCATATACAGACTGTGACATTTTCGAATTATGAACTTGATTTCACAGTGGCTGTGTTACTGTGTGTAATTAGTAAGACTCAGTTTTTGTTTATCTGTGTTATAACAAGTTTTGATGTGATGGGGGTTCTTAATTAGAACATAACAGAAACCTATTAATCACAGTCAGATTGAATTGCCTTTTGCTTTAGTGCTTGAATAAGTCTTCTTAGTGATGAAGATGCACAGTCAAAAAGCATTCCAATTCATTTATTAACAAGGTTATTGTGCAGGGTTATAACAAAGCCACTCCAATGCATTAATTTTTCTTCCTTTGTTTTTATAACTTGAACACAAGGCAATATCATATTTTAAAGATGTTGCATTCAGCTGCTTCCTTAAGTAAAAGAGATCTAGATGGAGCTATGTTGAAAACATCTCCTTTCTATTTTAAAAGAAACTGCTATGATAGAGAATGTAGAAATTTAATTACAGTGATTTAACATATTGTAAGGGAGGTAGACTGACAAAAAACTGTAGAAACAGTGGGCCTTGACACAGCTTGTGCAAGTTTTCAAAGAAGAAAATTGTGGAAATTAAAAAAGAGGGTTAAAAATGCAGCATTCCATTCAAAGCTGGTAGACATATATCCAAAAGCTTCACAGTAAAATAATAAAGGGCACAAAAATGGAAAGCACCATGCTTTCCTAATTTCTGTTCATGCTAGGGTTAGAATGGCCAGAATCCTTAAAGGTACTGTTTCTAGTTATCTTGGCTACAGTACATAGATATGGTAAATGCTTTAGATCATATCAATGTTAGTTATGTTCTATATAATGTTTTGTTACACAACTGCATTTCCAGTAATGATACTTATGCTAATAATCTTTGTGTATTGGATATCTTCTTTTTACAGGTTCCCTGTTTTATTAATTAACCATTCTTTAACCAAATGCATATACTAGTCCTGATTGATTCAAGTTTAACAACTAACATTTCACGTGTCCCTTTTCCTTCTGGGAATATAGACAAATGTCAAAGGCTATGCTTTTATTCATCATAGGGGTTGAATTTTCCAATAGATTGATTAAACACAATCTTCCTAATGAGATGTTTCTCAAAATCAATATAAACACATGAAGGCTCATATTTACTGTATGTAACTTATTTTTTTGTACTGACTTTCTATTTAACATTAACATTCCATTTAGTATCTTTTGATCTTTTAAATATAAGGATAGGCTCTGGCTCCCCTGTGACCCTGAATTGGAAGAAGCAGTTAGAAAATGGAAGGATTTCACAAATAATGTGCCCCTTCAGAAACTGTATTATAACACTGTTTATCCATGATTTGGCCATGATATATTATGATATAGACAAAACTACAGTGCCACAGTAAATCTTAGAATGGTAATGTACTGTAGGTAACGCCATGATCATTCTACTTAAATAAGTCTTGTCTATTCAACATTTCATGGTAATTTTCTAAATCCAGAGTAAAATAATAGAGTATATCATAATAATTTTCTGTATTCTGAACTATTTTCATCAGATGCAAATGTGATATACTATGATACAATTTGTAGAACGATAGTACACTGGTGATAACTACTTATGTTAGCAGCAGAGCACATATTACCATAGTAAACCCAACTTAAAAAAGTATTGTATTTGTGTATATGATATAATTCTCCTAACTGAGAGACTGGCAGCCCAGTCATGAGGTTCAGGCTGCCAACACCCCTATTGTGAAGCGACTAGGGAGTTGTTGCAAAGGTTACATGGGGTGGAAGGGAGGAACACGAGAGAGATGCATGACAGGAAATCCTTGCTTCAAGATTTTTATATACAGTATAGGCAAGCAGAAGTGTGTAAGGTTTGGATCTCACCTTCCTCCTGTACATCTGCCTGTAATTTTCATTCTTTTTATTCCATTTTGGCAGTTGTTGTTTAAATTGGTTTAGGGTTCCTTCTCTCTCTGTCTGCTTTCATAATATCTTCTAGGTTGTTAGATCTGAATTCACTTGCAACTACTACAAAACCCCCTTTCAGCAAACCATGATATAATGAAAGCACCCATGCTTTGTCCATCTTCTGCAACTATAGGTTGACGTAAGGCAGATAGTACCTTTAGAAGGTGCATGTAAGCTGTAATATTCTTAATGTGAGAGCACCTGATTTCTAATGAGTTACAAATTACAGTGTGTAATTATATAGTTATTAAAATGTGCTTTATGCTCTTAAAATGATCCAGATTGCACTGATATAGAATAAAACCTTTATCTTTTTTACAATGCATAGTTTCACTAATTGATCTTGCAATTTTTTTTTTCTTTCTAGATTGGAGGGCAGTGTAAGTGTAAGCGACATGTGTCTGGCAGAGAATGCAATCAGTGCCAGCATGGATTCTATAATCTACAATCCTTGGACCCTGATGGCTGCAGCCCTTGTAACTGCAATACCTCTGGGACTGTCAAAGGAGATATTACCTGTCACCAAAATTCAGGTCAATGCCAGTGCAAGGCAAATGTAATTGGTACGTAACAAGCAAGGCTGCTTTTTTTTGTCTGGCTTGGCACAACAGAGATAAAGATACAATAAATGCCTAAAAAGATGCAATTTAAGACATTTTAGTGCAAGCTTTCTGTATTTTAGAGGTGTTACATTTCAGTGGTTTACTATTAAACACAGTATAATAAGGAGCTAGGTTTTACTGTATATATATATCACTTGAAATTTTATTTTTTTACATGTGTTCTATGACTAAATGATTTGATTAATTTACACATTGCAATACTTTTTAAAAGATATGAACAAAAATTACATTGCCAAAGATCTGTAGTATGGAAAAACATGATTAAATTGTTCAGTACCTAAAGCCTTCCTGGCGAATCTGTCTGTTTTATATTAATTTTATTACTAGGCTCAGCCAAATGGATTTTTTCAGAGGTTTTCCATGCTTCTCAGGTCCTTTGTGATAAATCTGTTCCAATTTTTTTTATACGCCTTTGAACTGTTTCTTATGAAATGCAAACGAATGGTACTCCGAAGATCATGTATATTGCTAAGTCTGGTTATCAAGGGCCACATAATTTTAATTTTGTAATTCAATGCCAAGTTGATTATAATAAACTACCCCTTTCTCTGTTATTTATCATGCTTTTTACAAGACTCGCTTTTTTGTTTGTTGCTCCCACAGGTATTTTTCAGAAATTAGATTTGATTATAGCAATTTATTACCTCCAGCATGTTTGAGGGGAACAGCAGCTTCATAAGGACAAAATTTATCAAGTGCCCAAAATACACTGTGTACATAATGCACTTTGAAATTTTGATATATGGGAATATTATACAGGGAACATTACTGATAAAGTGAGAACTGCATTGTTGCGAAGCCTATGTCCCAGTCCATACATATGGATACATACACTTATACATTTTCATTTACATATGATTTGATAGTAAACACCATTAACACTGCTGACCCAGATTACGGATACTTTCACTTTTCTTTAATAATGCAATGCTTTAGTAACTAAGATGTCCTAGGTTTCAATATCTTCCGAAATAAGTCTAAACTTACAGTTAGAATTTTACAGTTTAGAAAAAAAATGTTTAAATAATTTTCATTAGATCATATATTCATGGAAAAAATCTTTAAATCAATTCCTTTTTTATCTGTCCTTGATCATGAGTGGGTGGGAGTCACTTTAAGGATAGATAAGGATAAGAATATCAAAGGATAAATCAATACCAGCATATATTATTGTTAAGCCTTTTGCACATTTGGAAAAATCTGTATCCTTCCACAAGTGTCTCTAACATTTTGCTAAGAACCACATAATAATCTTTGGTCTGATTCTCTCATTGCTATTGCTTGCACACATACTGTACTGTATATTTTATTAATAATATCAAAGTTTTTTCCCAGGTACTTTACTCTTTCTATTCTAAAATGCTTTCTCCATTTGGCATATGGAAATCCTGGGAGAGCTGGTTTCAAAATAGATTATATGTGTTGACAGTATTTTATCCAATCAGTTTTTAGACGTGAAACCTGCAGATACAGCAAACATTTACCACTCTACTTCCTTTCTTTGCTGTTGTCTGAACTGTGCTTACCTTTTTTCTTTTTATGCCTTCTTTGCAAATAATGCAAACTCATGATAATGAAAACAAAATTACTGCCCTACCTGCTTATGCAATCAGGAACAGATGCCTTAACAATGACATCACATAATTTGTGATACCTCTGTCCTTATAGATGGTCGAAAATACCTCTGTAACAACATAAATGTGCTGTGTGAATGAGGTTTTTTTGGAGAATTTGTGGAAACATTTCTGAAACTGTACTGATACTAGCATTTCTCTGCTAAAATGGCTGCATTATCACATTCAACTGATGACTATTATCACATATTGTAGTTTAGTATGTAGTATTTCATATGAAAAAGCATTCAAAACAAACATATATACAGTATATATATCATGAAAATATAAATTGTATATCTCCAGATTTAATTTGATTTATAAATGCAATGAAGTGTGTTGAATAACATAAAAATGTATCTGTAGAAGATAGATGTAGTAGGAGCCCATTTATCTATCTGCCTCTAATCAGTTACAGTACATAATTTATCCACTGACATATTTTTAAACTAAATATATATGCCTTCCTGTAAAGTATTAATTATTTTTTTATCATATATGGCTGAAATCATGGTAAATTTGATCATTGATTTGGAGAAAGATTTAATTTTTTTTGTAATTTATATTGGTGCAGCTGTCAGAGACTGTTTTATAAGAAATATTGTCAAATAACACTTTAAAACATCTTGTGATGCTTTTACCTGCTTTTGATGACATACCTACAGTATGTAATGATGCAGGGGTTGTCTCCCATGTCATTGGGGAGTCAAAACCCAGCAGATTTTATGGGCCAGTTTTTAAATAATGAATTTCTAAACACTTGAGAAAGTTTTGTTTAGACAATTGGGCTAGGTAATTTCTTCAATTGAGTAGTTTGGAGATCATTTGAAATTAATGCAGAAGCTGTCAAGAACCACATTCCTGACTTAATCAGATCATTTTCTGTAATTCACTAGGATGTAACTCATGTACTCCAAGTCTTTACAAATTGAAGATTTAAGGGTGACCTGTAAGACCTACTGGACCTGTGGTTATCCAGGACAAGGGTTGATCACCTCTGTAATAATTTATATTATAAGTGTAATATAATAAGTACTTCTATTATTAAGATAAGCCTACCTATTTCACTTACTGTGAATTGCAGAGACAATTGCAGAGCTTCTGGACTATTTCTAGTACATTCAATAAACATTCTGTTGGATGGATGGATAAACCTGGATTTCACACATACACCAGCTCTTGCCACCCACTTGCAAAAAAACTCAATTGCCACTCAATTACATAAAAAAATTGTGAAAAGTATTCAAATGACAATGTGGCACTGGATGTCATGATTAAGTATACAGTAAGGCTCAATACCTCACAGCACCTATGTCACCAGACACATTGGTTGCAATTTATTTATTTTCCTCTTGCCTTTAAGCATGCTTGAAGTAATAAATGTATTTGAATTTGTTTACCCCTTTTAAAAATAAGAAATATATGTTTACACATGAAAAACGTGGGGATTGGAGCTGTAGGTAAATAGCAATAATTAATTCTACAAGTTAAAACATTGTTATGATGAAATTTCAAATGATGCTGGCAAAGAAGTATGCTGTGTAGAAATATCTGTAAATTCATAAAATTAGGCCTTTGAAATTGAATAAAAAGGAGGAGGAATGTGCTGTAAATGCCAAATGCACTAAGTTCTCTGTACTTGTTAACGTTAAATGTGATGCCCTCTAGGCTTTGCTCAGTAACATTAGGAATAGATTACCTGTCAGGAATATGTATGGCATATTCAAATAAGTACTATGCATATTTTTAAAACTTGATATGATATGAATCCATGTAGACCTGTTTTAATAGTTTAAAATGAGCTGTAATTCTTTTCAACCTCACAGTTATTTTTACATTTTGCCGCCTTTCATGTACTATTTAATTTATTTATTTTTCTTAGGGAAATTAAATGTTATGCCTGAGGTTAGTCATCCATCAATGTAAAAGGACCTTGCCTAATGTTGAAATTTGCAGTTTTTTTCTCTTTTTCTTGCTTTATATTTTACTTTTTTGATTATTTAGGTATATATTGTACTTAATAGAAGTCACTGTTGTTTCTGTTGTTAATACAGACAAAACAGATACCACTTACTGTATTTACTGTACATAATCTTGACAGCAGCAATCTCAATTAGATCATATATATTAAATAGACCACCAGATTTAGGAAGACCACATTTTTTCCTGGAACCATACAATAGTGCTGCCATTTGACTAATGTAAGGTGTACAGTATATACTGTGTATAGGCTGTGTGGATACAATTCAGTGTGTTTATGTCCCAGAATATGTATCTGTGAGAGTGGCTTAGTGGTTTGCCTTTACAGGGTGTGGTTACTCTGCTTGTGAGACAATGGAACTCATTTACAATAATATATTCAAATCACGGCATATTGTAGCTGTGATGCCCTGGCTGTTTTTACTGTGGATCGAGAGAGATTTGGGTACGTTAATGGTCAAAAATGGCAGTTTGCATGAAAATTCACTTTTTGCTGATACATCAAGATCCTTCAAGACAGACTTCTGTTTCATCTGTCCAATGAGGACATGTCTTTAATGAGAAGACAGATGCCTGGTCTTTTGTACAAAGAAATTCAAGGCATTCAAGGTAATTCTGCCTTTCTGGTCTTCAAACAATACGAGACCATTCAGCCCATTTAGCCCACTTGGTAGATAATACAAAGATATAATCTACTGTATGCCAGTAACAGGTTGGAAATCCTTGTATTCGGCCCATCTCTAGCTTATTTGGTAGTCAGTACCTAATTGATTCAACAATCTCATCAAAAAAAAAAAGCCAGGGTATCAGCTTCAAAAACATTGAAGGTTATCTTCTTCAATGCTCACACAACCCACTGGGTAAATAAGTGCTTCCCGTTCTCTGTTTTAAATGCATTTTCATATACTGTAGTATCCATTTGTGTCCTCTGGTTTGTGATTCACTTTTTATTCTGACGAAGCCCACTGTGTTCATTTTGTGAATACCATTGAGGATTTTGAATACTTGTTTGAGATCTCCTCTTAGACATCTCTACAACTTATCTGACATGACCCAAACATTGTGCAAGCAATTTGATTAAATTTTATTAAATTGGCACCGTAGAAAATCATTGACATAGCGCAAGTGATATGTTCAATGACATAATAAACAAGTTTCTTTTTTGCTCTTGGGATTTTTTACTTATGCCTAGTCTCTTCAGGATTGCCCTCAAAGGCATTGCTTGTTTGCTACAAATTATGTTGTAAAAAGTACTGCAGTATTAAATATAACATTGATAGAACTGTTAGCTTACTGAAGATAAAAAGATGATCCTATCACTACTATGACTTCTAATGCTAAGAGTAATACCATTACTACTAAAATAAGTTCTTTTCTACTATCCGATTCTTTATAAGAATCCTGATCTAATGGAGGGTGGACTGCACGGTGGTAGAATCAATGCTGTTCAGAAGGGAGTTATCTGTAAAAATATTGGTTTAAGAAAGGCAGCACTGTCCATACATAAATTATAAGAGCTAGAACAGTGTTTTGAGTTTGCAGTGTAGAGTATGTTAAAAATATAGTTACAGTGAGTGGTCAGAACAGTGTGTAAATCCATACAGTAAATTGCAGTGAAAAAACCAAAGCCCCATTAACAACGAATGCTATCCTATGCTCTGAAACTCAAATTCATGCAGTTTTGTCTACTTGTTCATTCTAGTTTAATTAGCTAGATAAGTCCTCACCTTATCCACTATACTGTATATAGATCTGATCCAGAACAGCTACTGTGAACATCCCATCGTATATTGTACTTCAGTGGTGAGTATTGTGTAATACGATCCTGCAGTTCAAATAATGTTCTTACAGTAACATTATTTCAGTAATCTTACTCTGCTTTCATAAAATCTATTTACAGAAACGATTATAATTATATACAGTATTAAAAAATGTAAGGTACTCTACTGTAACAATCAAATCCTTAGTTAAGTATTGATCTGTGGATCTGAGGGTCTGTGTGATAATGGGAAAAAAACGTGTTATGAAATCTAAAATTGTATCTATATTCAATGGTTCTAGCTTCTAAAACTGATGTTATTATCATGGTATCTAAATCATTAATCTACTTTTATTTTTACAACATGCCAAATGGTGTAGCTCAGTCCAAAGACGTTTAAAGCAGAAGGGTGATCGTCTGAGATTCCAAGTGTAAATCTCTATTAGAGAATAAATAGCATCACCTAACTTCTCCTTTTCATTTATATTGTTCCCTTTTTTGTAGGTCTTTTCTGTGATCGCTGCAAATATGGCTTTAAATTCCTGAGTGCTGCAAATCATGATGGATGTGAACCATGTAGCTGTAAGAGAAACAGCTCCCTTCACCAATTTTGCAACCCATTCAATGGCCAGTGTGAATGCAAATCCAGAGTCAGTGGGCTACAGTGTGACACCTGCACTGAGAACTTCTATGGATTGAACACTACTGGAACCTGCTTGCTATGCAACTGTAATCCATTTGGGACTGTTCTTGGTACCATTTGCAATCCCCGGACAGGCCAATGTGTCTGTAAACCCCAAGTAGTGGGACGGCAGTGTGATACCTGCCTGGATGGCTACCATAGCTTGCATCAGGGTGGTTCTTTAGGTTGTTTACCTTGTGACTGTGAAACAAACGGGACAGTTAATGGGTCTTCTGTTTGTGACAAGTTAATTGGCCAGTGTCCATGTAAAACAAGCGTCCAAGGCCTGAGGTGCACCCAGTGTGCTCCACACTCCTATAATCTCACTGCTGCCAACCAAGATGCTGGCTGTCAACAGTGTGAGTGTGAACCCATGGGGACTGTGGCTAGGACAGTGTGCGACCCAGTAAGTGGACAATGTGTGTGCCTGCCCACTCGACAAGGTAGAAACTGTAATGCCTGTAAGTCAGGTAAGTACACACAATTCAATGTCTATTTGTGTGGATAATATTTTGTATGTGATGTTTTTAGACTTGTCAAATTTAAGACAGATAAGGTAGCATTGTAAATGTTCATGGTAGTTTTGATATTTGATATCTTATTTCCCATATGTAGGACAAAGAGCTGAGGAGGTCTTTTGGATAAGACATTAAACTAAGGTCATGACTGTCTAAGTAGTAGTCATTGAAAGATCCCACGGCACTGTGATTAAGTGTAGGTTAATGTATTGTCCCCCATGTCCTGGCTGAATTCTGCTGGTACATTCTGATCTGGCCAACCTAATTTCCCCTCTTTATTCAAGCAATTTCAGATTGTGATCTGACAGAGGGGTTGTTGGCACATAATGTCTTTATTTCATTATGCAAATTAAATTTATTATTTTAGCTGTGCTCTCCAGTGGTTTTACCACACGTAAACTGTAAACTGTGCTTTACTTAAACTCTAATGTAGTAAACTTTCATACAGTAAGAGGCTATATAGGGCAGAGCCTCTATAACCATTTTTATTATAATTTGATGGTACTAATGGTAACAGTTTAAATTAGGGGTTACAAATGACATTACCGAACACTTTAAGAGATACATTTCTAAATTATTAATAGAGTGACATAAATATAAATGTATAACATATATATATACAGTAACATATAATATAATGCCATCCAAGTCTTGTTGACCCCATCCCTAAATTACTCATGTAAGAGGTATTGGTGTCAACACACTTTGTTTTTGCAGAAACATCTTATACAGTTCTCTTCAACGCTTTGTTAGACGTTTATTAGGATGAGGTTTTTATTACTTTATTTAAAATGAAGTACAGTACAGTATGTTGCTCAAGGATGCAATAGTGATCTATCTGGTATTTGAACCACCAGCCCTGTAGCTGGGAGTCTAGAAGTCACTGCTCCACATTGCTGCTTTGGCTATGTAATGAAGGAAAGGAATATTACAATGATATTCACTCCTGGTACTGGAGAGCCACAGAATACCAGTTTTTATACAGTAGGTTTCTTACAATCCTCAATGGGAAGCATCTGGAAAAAATGGAAATAAAAACCAATTAAGTGAACATTTGATTCAAATCCAAGGCATTAAGAAGTTTATTAAAAGTCCATGGTGGAATGAAAACGCTGAGTGCATATGAGTGAAATATTCAGAGTAATTGTAAAGGTCAAAATGATGCTTATATTATCTATCCTGATCTTGTCAAATTTCAGAAGCTAAGTAAGCTTGAGCCTAGTCAGTACTAAGTTTGCTTCTGTTGCCACTTCCCAAACCAGTGCCCCAGTATGGTGCCAAGGAATACTGTGGTTTGAGAGGTTCAGCCATTTGAATAAGATGTTAAACTGAGGTTAAGATTAATTATGGTCAATAAAGATCTCATGATACTGTCATTCAGGTATAAGTGTTAACTCTGGTTTTTTAAGCTAAATTCCTCTCTGGTCTTGTACACTATTGCCTACCTATTTTTTAATTAGTTCATTTGGCTCAGTGATTTCTCAAACTGGTTTTCTGTTTCCTGGGTTGCTGGTTCATAATGGATGTCTTGCATTATTCGGGTTTGTACTTTTTCAGAGGTCCTCCTTTACATTTTCTGTCACAAGTATTTTGCTGGCTTTCATGTGTTGTTTGAGAAGAGGTGTTGATAACATCAGTCACGTTAAATTGCCCCATTCTTCAGTGAAAGAAAATATTTGTGTTTATACTCTACAATATGAATGCTGGTTCTTATGCGTTTCACCTACTATACAGTATAAGTTGAAAGGTAAAATAAAGCACCACTTGTTAAACATTAACGTTACACTCAATATGCCCAAAATACCCAAAGTAAGGTGCAAGACAATGAATCATGAGGTCTGATTTTGGATGCTACAAACTAGAGATGGAAGGGTGAAATCCACATCCTTTTAATTTCATTAAAAGATTAGTGAAGCACCCGTAGGCTTAGTTTTCTTTTTTTGGTTAATTCAATGTGTAATATACTGCCAAATTCATACAATAGAATGGATCAAAATTACCATCATTTGACTTCCCATACCACAGGTTGTACCTGTTTTTACCTTGTTTTGAGGTGAGATCTAATTTATTTGACATTGAGATCTCAGTTTTAACAAACAGCAGGTTGATTGTATTGTGAATAAAATGGACAACCTTAAAATATATTGAATGTCATTCTAGCTAGGATGATGACAAAATGCTGCCTGAAAACACCTTCAACCTGTTTCAATAGACAGTGTGTGTATCTTCAACAGCAGGAGACCTCAAGTAATAAAAATATAATTATTTCATGTTATGAACATATTCTGCCTTGCACCCATTGCTTGCCCGGATAGGCTTTGTTTACCCCATGACCCTATGTATAAATGCATAAAGCAATTAAAAAATGGATGGATGTTATTCACGTATTAGTTGAAACATGTCCGACCCTGTTCATTCAGCTCTAGATCTAGATTACCCTTGTGTTAGTATTTGTTTTTGTTTCATACAGATACATTTTCCAGGTAAAGCATAAAAAGCCTTTCTTTATACATAACTGTTGAGTCCTAAACAGTGTCCTAAATATTGTCTACAGTATATTAATAAAGTTTATATATGGTATGTGAGCAATTTTACTTTTCTGGTTTATCATTCATTCGTTTTAGCAACCAGAATATTTGCAAAGCTCATTATTTGAAAAACATTATTTTCTTTTTTTAGTTTAGTTTTTTTATGTTTTTAAGTTGTCACTTAAAGCAATGTGCATTTGGCACCTTGCCTTTGCTAAGTCAGTAGTCTGGCTCAGCTGCCAACTGTCCTTCTATAATCTCCTGCCAGCTCGCCCATCAGGCTGGCAGTAAGCTCTGACTCCGCTAAACCTCTAGAAAACTTTGTCACCTGATGGACAAGGGTGAATGACCCAAGGACCACCACCACCAACACCTGGTAGGCTCACATTCCGAGAATGTCTGTTCTCACAGGGCCAGTTTCCAATCTTAACCCAGCTAGCTGTATTTTGATGTGAGCTGGCAGTGGATGACTGGGGTCATTTTGCTGGCACACCTGTTCCCTCATTCAAACGCACCAGCTGTTGCTTTGTACTAGGACTTAATGGAGTTTAGTAATCATGATCCTTTTATTTACTGTAAGTAAAAACACCAACAAAGTAAAGCATCTTTGAAGTCAGCCTGGATTGCCTAAAATAAGTGTTTTGTGTCCATAAATTTGCTAACTTCAGATTATTCTCAGTAGATAACTAAAGTGTAACAACAATCAAAGCACCCATCATCAATCTGATCAGTCATCCTTAGTTGGATTTCATCATTTAAAAACGTACAGTACATCTCTTAATGGTGATGGCCAGCATAATATTTATCCTTACTTCTTCAATGTGTGGTACTAAAAGCTGCAAATATTCGAATGTATTGTTTATTTTGATTTTTTATATCGCCTTCATTGCAACATAAATCAGCTGACATAACTGATAAAGTGATGACTTTGCAACCAAAAAAAAACATTCCAGAGTCTACTTACTGTAGTGCCTTTGGATTATGTATTATTTACAACGTAGATACTCAACAAATCTTTATGTGAACATTATAAAACAGCAACAATGGAGGCAGAACACTTGCTTCAACATCACAGTAAAAACAAATCCAATATTTTAAATATATTGTAAACGGTTATGCCTGTTGTGAAGTCACATCAGAAGTAAAGATCAGTTTCTTGTCTATATCCCAGGTTATTTGACACACAATCTGTGAGTTAAAGCATTAGAACTGTTAGAGAATGTTTCCCACTTCCCCTTAAAAAATCAGGAGTCTGTCTCAGAAATTAAACAAAGTTTTTAGCTTATGTGCATGGGAGCAAAACACACAGAGATGCTCAATGTATTTTTCTCAAAGCAATTAAACTAGAACAGTCCTTAAATATTTTTCTGTTATCTTTCACACTTCCCTTTGCTTATCAGATATGCAGAATTCTAGGATTACGCTCATCTTCCTCTTCCCTATTTTCCAAAGATAACGTATTTCAACACAATTGGTTACTTAGTTTCGTAGCAAATGTTCCTGTATAACACAGAATAGAATTACATATTAGCCCTTGTGTCCAGCATTTGTCCTTTTCAGTTCAAACCAGTTCTGAATGTCCACCTTATAAAATACTGCTGCATCTGCAGAAAAAGTATCTACAAAGTTCACAAAGACCCTTCTCAACTTTAATTAAATATAAATAATATTAAAAAGTTCCCCAAACCATATTGACAAAATGAAATATGAGCACAAATTGAAAAGCCTAACACTTTCCTGGAATGCATAAAAAAATCTCAGTTGCATTTTACACATAAAGATTAAACTTTTAAAATGAATCACTTAAATGCTGAAAATAAGACATGATCAATTTTCAGTTTGTCCAGCAGCTGTAAACTGAAAACTTTAAGAGAAAAAAAAAGTTGGTTATTTTGTTTATGTTCTCCCCTCTTGGGCGTGTTTTTTTTAAAACGTTTCGCCTGTGGGAATCTGTGTTTGACTGAAGCATCTCAAAGACAGCTCTTTCTGATTGATATTGGAGTCTGAAATGGACTCTTGTGATCTAAGCTTATTTTTTCCCTTCATAAACACATCACAGCAATGGGCAATAAACTTTATTATTAAGGTTAAGGTAAGGGAGAGTCACACTGTAGATTTTGTGTTGCTGTTCTGTTGTCTTAAAATCTTTACCAATATCTTATATAAAAAAAAGCATTTTAATTTTCAAAAAGTCCAAATATTTTTTTCATACATATATTTAGGAATTAAGAAATTAAGATAAGAATTTCATTATATTCCTCTTAAAGTTTTAAATCAAGGTTAGACTACTGTAATGATTTACAGTAATTAATGGGGTATCTTCTAAGTATCAGTGTTTTCCAGAATTCAGTCTCAGAATTCTGAGACTCATATGATAACTAAAACTATTCTGCATTAGCACATAACTCCCATCCTCTGTAAACTGCCCTGACTACCTTTGAAATTTGATCGCCTTAAAAGAAGTATAATTTACTGCATTTTCCAATTCAAGATTAAGTATTAATCTGAGTACAGTTCAGCTCTTAATCTAAGATGTAATTATTCTAACCATTCAGGCTTTCCTGTTCTGCAGAAAACCAGGCTTAAAAAAATAGACGATAGAGACATCTTGTATGAAGCATGTCTGTGGTTTGGATTTCACTAAGTGAATGTACTGTGCTTTTGTTTTACTCTCTAACAAGAAGGTTAGATCCTAATCTTGCACCCAGGTGACCCCTTCACACATCTCTCTCACATCCTCCCATTGAATCTCGATCTCAGTTCTCAACAAGTGGAAAATAGTGTTAATTTGATTGTACTAACCTGAAACAGTTTTTTTTTTTTTTATATTGGGGGTTCCTGTCCATTCAGGCTTTTGCAGAAAATACCTTCTTTCGTTTTTTGTATTGGTTTATCATTTGTATTTGCTTGGATCCTCAAAGTCCTATATGTTTTTTCACAGACATTAATTTGTTCTAGGCTTTGTTATTGTGTGTGTCTTGTCACAGAAATTTTATATTATTAAATGTTGTTAGAACTGCTCTTATTTGTAAATACCAGACCATTTGCCTTACTAGTTGATGTCTTCATTAGGACATTCATGAAATGTCTAATTTGTGTCTATGTTCAGAAAGTGTGTCATATTAAGTTAGTAAAAACCAGAAAAAAAATTCAAAACCAACAATTGTGAATAATATTGTTTTTAATTAATTACTTTTTACTATTACATTCAACTGCTACAAACTTACAAAGCCCAGTAAATGCAACAGGTGGATTACTGTTTTTTCATTTTTTGAACATTGAGAAATGTGTCTCTTCTAAATCATTAATTATAAGGTACCGACTAAGCCTACTCCATTGAGAGTGGGTATCTTATCTCTATTATGCTTCTTAAATTGGTAATGACTTCATAATGATTTTCAGAAGCTTTGAGAGTACACATATCTTTTGTTGTGTCATTTGAGATAGCCCTTATGTCTGTATCATGTTCAGCAAGGTTAGGGTTTGCTAAGCTGACATATTGAAACACCACAAAAATTACAATTCAGCTAGAATATGGAAACGCATGATAACTTTCAGGCTGCAATGTAGAAACAAACCTCTGATTGCTAAAAGCAGTGGCATTTCAGAAAATATAATGGTACAGCAACATGGACTCATTTATGTATATTATTTTGGCATTTTCTCTGACTCAGCCTTACAAAATCTGTTCAGAAGCTATTTTTAGTTGAGTAGCTAGGATGGCAGAAAACCTAGGGAAAAAAACAGCAGAGTTCATCAAGCTTGCACAACAGGATACACAGTATGTAAGAAACTATACAAAAAAAGTAATAAACCTTTATACAGCATGAGAAACTATTTCATTACAAATCAGCCTGAGCATATTCTAAGAAAACCCTAACTTACCTTATTTTTATTACAGAAATACTTTAAAATTCAAAATGTATGTGTTTTTTTTTTCCCAAACAGGCTTTTATCTCTCACAACTCAATGCAACCAGTTGCCTGCCTTGTAACTGCCATGCTGTAGGGTCCATTGGTGTGGACTGCAGTGGTACCACAGGCCAGTGTGTCTGTAGAGATCCCTCAGTGACAGGACGCAGGTGTGACCAGTGCCTGGATGAGTACTTTGGCTTCAACCCTGAAAATGGAAGGCAAGTGCTCACAGATCATGTGGATGATTTTCAGTTTCTTCCTTATTTTAATAGGCAGTTCGGGCTCTCAATACCATGGTACCCTTTGAAATTCTGAAGTAAAATTCCTGCTTCTGATTATCAGGCTACTTTGCACTTTGCTGTTGCCAGTTTGGATTTTTTTTTCTGAAGAGATGAAAAGCAGGGAAACAGAATGTCCAGGATTAAAGTCAAATTCATCCTTTTAAATTTTTGAAAATAAATTTTAGAACTAAATATTCAAACAGCGATCCAGTGGTAATAAAACACAAACATAGTCTTTAAAAGCAAACAGATATTTGACAGCATATTTTAGTTCTCCGTACCTCTTTACTCTAAATATTTGTTAAGGTTCAATATTTTGACATTTACCCAAAAATAGTATGTGAGTTTTAAGTTTTATTGGAAAAAAAATTGTAATGGTAATACGTCCGTACATTATTCAGACCCATCCCTTTTATTTTGAAATGGTTAGCTGGTTACGGGCCTGAAGGTTCAAATGCAGCTAGCAAAGGTCGAAATAGTCATTAAAGGAACCCCTTTGTAAATGAAGCAGAGAATTTTAATGCTCTTGGCGCACTTGATTTGTTGGAGATATCAATTAAGCTGTAAATACATCATGCATTAGAAATGCCTGATGATATACAGTATTGGAGCACACTGGCATGAGCATATGGTCTTAAATAAAGAAATTAAACTCTTTACAATCTTTCACACCTGAATCAAGAACATTTACCAAAATTACAAACTCTTTAACTCTGTTTTGCAAATTACAATCTGATTTAACTAAAAAGTAACATGATAATCTAAATGTTTAAATATGTTCCTTTTTCATTTTTTATTTTGGCATTTTCTCTGACTCAGACTCAAAATTTGTTCAGAAGCTATTTTTAGTTGAGTAGCTAGGATGGCAGAAAACCTAGGGAAACAAATAGCAGAGTTAATAATTTCATTAAGTCTAAATTGCTAATAAAAATTGCATTATTTTTATTTTCAAAGTGAAAGATGTCTTCAAGTGATGTTTTGATATCTGAATTTGTGGGAAGAGTTAAACTTTTGATTTCAACTAAATCTAAGAGACTTAAGTTCATTCAGCCTTGTTTGCTGTTTCTTCAAAACATTAAAACATACAGATTTTATGTCTTGTTTGAAAGTAGATCTGTACAAATATGAAAGTAGGTGCTCATTGCACAAATACAATCAGATAACCTCAGACTTTAATAAGATATAAGTGATGATTAATTCTCTAAAATGATAGAAATGGAGAAATGGTCAGTGATTTACTGAGATGATAATAGCTCATTAAGTAGGCACAGAAATGTATCGTGATTTAAGATATCAACACATCTGATCATTTTTATCTTGAGCTGGAGTTAGATTTAGCCCATTTTCAGACAAAGCTGCCTACACTATAACTACAGTATATACATGATTGTGTTGTCTACTGAGTGAATTTAGGTGGTTCTAAATCTTTTTTTGTTTTGTTTACTGTTTTAACTTATCTCTGATGCTTGTCTGGTTATACATATTTGTATTATTACTACTACTACTATTACTAGTCGCGCTGTGTAGTGTTCCCATAGCCATTACTTAATGTTGCTGAAGCTAAGCAGACCTTTATAAGAGATTGTGCATACATGGGTACCCATTAAAGTCAATAAAATACATTAACTGTATTTTTTTATATGGAAGAAAGGATTAGCAGCCTTTACAAGTTAACCCAGAAGAAGTGAACTCAGGCCACTGGTGAACTTTCTCCAAAATCTCTGCAACAGGAGTTCTTAGAACCCATTGAATATTCCAAGTAACTAATGAAACTCATTCATTCAATGGTCACATCTTTCCATAAAATAGAAACGATAGAAACATTATGGAGGCACAATCTATAAAGAATTTCTTTGCTTTCTGTATATAGAGTTGTAAATACATTACAGACAAAAGTAAAGTCATTTTATATTCTTGTTTGTGCTGTACCTTAATGTAATACAAAAATACAAGCAATAAATCAAATTTCTGAAGCTCTTGAGTCTATAACTGGCTTTTGATTTGATTAATGTACTACTGAAGTAAGTCATGTATACTATCACTTTGAACTTCTGAAAGATACATTTTCCTTATTTGTTGTTTTATATATGATTTGCAAACAGTTTTTAATAATACTCAAGGCTATTTTGAAGGCAAAAACATGTTTTAAAGCTAAAAAAAGAGAACAAACTATTTCAGAGAACAACTTTGCAGATAATTATGCAGTGCTAGCTTTTACCAACCATTTTAAAGGTGATAAATGTTTGCCCCAGATACTACTTAATGCAAAGTCCATGGCGAATATGAACATGAACTGACATAAAGACCGAGAAAGCTGTCAGAGATATCAGTAGTATCTGTGAATGGGTCCATTTAAGGAGCCTGGGTAGAGGGAAGAAGGGAGGTCATGGACATCGATAGCTGGAGATTCTCAGGACAGCGGTCTGGAATTTAAAAATATGATCTCCGACAGCATACAGTAGTAGTAGTACTGTAGTACTAATAACAAATACAGGTGTATTTAAATATCTCTTTGACTTTAAATATAAAAATGTGCTAATTGTGTTACTCTTACTTTTGTAACAGAATTACCAAACAGCTAACCAAATTTGCTTGTCTCTTTTTGTAAAATTTGTACAGCTCTTTTCATACAGAACCAGCCTTTTTTTATGTCTTTTTGCGTCATGTTTTCTCTTATCTCTTAATCCTCTCTAACGGTATTAATGTAGAATTAGGTCTATTAAATGAAGCAAAAATGAAAATAAATTAAGTGTTTAAATGGTTTAGATTAGCATATTGCTCTGCTGCTTACCTACTGATTTACTCTTGGTGACCTGCTGTCTTGGTCTCCTTTGTTACTGAATGGTAAAGAGAAGCCATACACTCACATGACTTTAGTCATGTGCACAATCCTATGCCTCTTCTATTGCCCAATCCCTAGTGTAGAATGAGGTCCCAAATTGAATAGCCTTCGAATTGTATAACAGTTTCATTAAATATGAGTATCATTTTTTAAGTTTAATTTGCATCCAGTGAGTTTTTCATATAATCAGCCAGCAGCCATATCACTCTGCAACTCACAACTGGCAACCCACTGAAGCTAAGCAGGTGTGAGCCTGCTCAGTACCTGGATGAGTGACCTCCTGGGAAAAACTAAGGCTGCTGCTGGAAGAGGTGTTAGTGGGGCCAGCAGGGGTGCTCACCCTGCGGTCCATGTGGGTCCTAATGCCCTAGTATATTGACGGGGACACTATACTGTAAACAGGCGCCGTCCTTCGGATGAGATGTAAAACCGACGTCCTTACTCTCTGTGGTCATTAAAAATCCCAGGGCGTTTCTCGAAAAGAATAGGGGTGTAACCCTGGCGTCCTGACCAAATTTACAAATTGGCCTTTACCAATCATGGCCTCCTAATAATCATCATCTACAGTATGAATTGGCTTCATTACACTGCTCTCCTCCCCACTGATAGCTGATGTGTGGTGAGCGTTCTGGTGCACTTTGACTGCCGTCCAGGTGGATGCTACACATTGGTGGTGGTAAAGGGGAGTCCCCATTACCTGTAAAGCGCTTTGAGTGGATTGTCCAGAAAAGCGTTATATAAGTGTAAGCAATTATTATTATTATTATTATTATTATTATCAGACAGAGCTGCAGACTTATGTTTACCCAATTGCCAAAACCATTTTCAGCAAATCTTCAGAGTGACATGTTGTCAGTGAGAGTACAGGTACATTGCAGGTAGGTGGTGTGTGTGTTCCTTTTGATCAGGTACACAAAGGATTTGATTCCTCCTGTTTTGTGGGTGCAAAAAAAAAAGCAGCTTAAGTTTCATTTAAAATCTTTGGCACTTCATAACTATATTCTTGTAGCTGCCTTTAGACTCCATACCAATCTGGATGGTTTTGCAATAGAATTTCATTTATCTTGTATAATATTTAAGAAAAAAGGCAGTGAGACTTCATCATTTTTTAAAAGACTTTCTTCTGATTTAGAATCTCATTGTGATAATAATGAACAGGTTCAGTCCATCTGAAAGGTAAGGAAAAGAACCAATGTTTCTTTTCAAGTAGCAGATAAATAAGACATACAGTAGGAAAGCAACATATGGATTGTTCTCCAATGAATTATCTTCTACTTTGCCTCTCTGCCTCATGCCAGAAGAAGGCTCCACAGTTGATAAATTGTGTTTCCTTAGCTTTCAGAATGGAATAAAGCTTTACCTGTTCCTTTGCAGATTATACATACATACTGACATAGTTACCTACTCGAACATCTTCATTGTGATTATAGACTCATATGACCTCCATTTGATCCCATCTCTACAAATTATCTTAGGAGGCTTTCTATAAAGACAGCTTTCCAAGTGTAGGTTCAATGGTAGCTATTGATGATCTCAGGCATGTTTTCTTTGAAAAATAAAATTATTATCTTGGACAGGGTCCTGGAGAACCCCAATATTTTATAGGTGGTCTTTAAACTATCAGTGTCTTAAATAAATGCTCCTAATCATTAAATTACAGGTGAGTTAGGGTTACCTATAAGAATTATTAGATTGGGGTTCTTCAGAATGGGGATTGGAAATCAGCACTCCATTTTAATCAGCTTGCTTAAATTGGGAACACTTTGCCTCCAGTAAGAGTATTAGTTATGTGTGGAGAAGGGTATAAAATGGCTCCAGTAAGAGTGTTAGTTATGTGTGGAGAAGGGTATTAAATGGGCAGTTACTTGTCTACTCTTAGCAAAGGTATTAAGACTTTATCGAAATCAATTCTGTTCAAGATGGGATTGTAGATGCCATTAGTAACAAACTTGCAGCAAAATGTGAAGTCAATGTGGGACATCATCACAAGTCATTTGCTTCTTCCTGCTTCTCAGGAGCTCCTGTCGCATCTACAAAACAGTTTTTTGGCCACATACATTTTACAAATTCTAGCAATCTGATGTTGTGAGCCCTTCAATAGCTGTACTATGGGTATGCTCCGCTTTTCAATACGATGGCTATTATTAAAACATAAATATGTCCTTGCATTTAATATCTTGTGTATATGAGGTGGTTTAATACTGGAATACAGGGGGCATTAAATTATACACACCTGCAACTAAAGTGCAGCACGCTGTACGAAGTACACTATGCTGGGCTGTTAATAGTGTACACCAAGTTTTGTCTCCAGTTTTCTCACAGATGGTCTCCATTGTTACTTCTAAAGTGCAACTTCATATAAACCTGTTGCATAGAGTGTTAATTATTTCAACTATGCTGATGCAAAGTTTAACTGTTCTCTCCTAGATGTGATATGTGTGGCTGTGACCGTGCAGGAAGTGTCAATGGGAGTTGTCACCCACTCTCTGGAAAGTGTTTCTGTAAGCAGTTTGTGACCAGTTCAAAATGTGATGTCTGCATTGCAGGAGCCAGTCATCTGGATCCTGATAACTATTTGGGATGTAGTAAATGTAAGTTAAAAAAATGAATTATACATATTAATGTATACATTTTGTACAAATAATAATGTACAAATTGTGTTTGTTTTTATGCAAAATTAATTGCATGTGCTAATTTTTCTGTTACTGTACATTTGGTCTTCTTTTAACCCACAGACTTCAGCATCACTGAAGGAAACCTCTAAGCAGCATTGTAGAATGTTTGCTTAAATAAATACTTTTTAATTCAAAACATTTTTGAATTTGAATAGATTGGAATACAGTTGCCTGACAATACAGTAAACTGCATAGTACTGTTTGACATCACAGGTGCCTAGGTCAAAGACAATGAGATAAATAATATTATTCCTACACATAAATGAACAAGTGTTCAGAGCAATCATAAAACTTTGAGAACAAAAGACAGAAACCATGGCAACCCATTAAGAAGTGTTTCTTTTAATGTGTTGTAGCTTTATATGTTCTTATTTTAGGACTTTTAAAATACATTTCCTAAACATACTGTATAACAAAGTGAATTCAAAATATTAATATTGAAGGGGATTTCTTTATTAGTAAATGGCTAAGCATGGTTCATTATAAATCATAACCAGTTTCATTATTGTAACCTCTTTAACCCAAATTTAAAATTAGTCTAAAGTTTGCATGTACATTTATATGGACTAATTAACATTTCCTTTATTTTCTTTTATTTGAAATAAAAGAATGGGACAATAAGTAGTGTTATTTTTGTCTGGAAACTCATAGAAAAAGCTCCATTACATTGTTAACGTGTGTTAGAAGTCACAACAGTGCAGTGTATCTAAAACATCTTATCACAGTATGGACCTTACTACACAATACAGCTACTGTATACAGTAGCTATATACAGTACATTGCAGTATTAAGTTCAAGGTATTGTGTCCACAGCAAAGATCATAGAATACTTAGTGACAACAAAAAGTATTTTTTTCAATCACAGTAGCTGTTTATATATGGTTTATATACTGTTTGCAAATATGCCTGTTGAAATCCATACTGAGCTTTTTCAAAATTCCTATGGGAGCACTTATCAAATATTACCTATTGACACATCTGGTTGAATTGGGTAATGTAAAATGTTTATAAAACAAAGCAGCCTATCTGGCCTGTCTAGTCTGTTTTATAGTTAGTTGCTGATTGATTTGAGGATGTAATCAAACCATTTCTTGAAAGAAGTCAGGGGATTGTCTCCAACAATGTGGCTGTAAAGAAGATCCACCTGCTTCCAGTTTTAAATGCTTCTTCTTTTCCATTTGGATCCTTTGATTACATCATAAATGCCTGCTAATGTAGTAGCAGTCTACTGTAATGTCTCATTCATTTTGTTTTTAATACTCCTAGCATTTAGGTACTATATAAATACTAAACTACCCGTTTCTTTTTTTTCTTTCTTTTGAGATCTGTTTTTAACTTCACTTCCAATACACGTCTCTCTTAGATTTTCTTTGAGGTCTCTAAATTCTTTTAGGATTCTTTGGGATCCATTAGTTTTAAGGAAATGTATAAAAGACTAAGAACCACATTAACGGTATCCTTGACCACCCTGGCCTATACAAGAGAAAGAGAGCACCCTCTCTAATCATCATTTTCTGCAGCTGTCTTTTATTCATCGCAGCAGGTAAAAAAGCCTCTTTTGGGAATTTAGCAGCTCCTCCTGTAAACTGTCTCCTCACTGATAAAAATGTTAAATATGCGCAACAAACATCTTGCTTTTATGGAATTCAACATGGTGAAATGCAAACTATGCCTTCAGCAGCTTAGCAAGGCAGTGCCACTTATGTGTTTTAAATTTTATAGCCTTTAATGTTCCTGGCTAGGAGAAGACAGTTTGTGTCTGAAGCTATTGCCCCCACAAATCTGTTTTATTAAGTTAGCATGTTTATGCATAAAACATGTTTGTTTTGAGGTTTATTTCCTAGTCCATTTAGTCCATTTGCAAATGTCTTAGATCTTTAACCTTGTAGTTGTGTGTCATTTGAAAGCAGTTGAGTTGTTGCTACATTTTATAAATAATAATGGTCAATATTTGTCTTTACCCCTTTTATTGTAGCTCCAGCTCAACAGCCCCCACCTACAGGGCAAATCTTAAATTCTACGGCAATCGCCCTGTCATGGAGCCCTCCAGATTCTCCAAACACCAATGTTTTAAAATACAGATTGTATAGAGACTCCACAGAGATTTATACCACCGAGATGCATTACCCATTTGGTATGTTGAACTAGTTAAATCAAGTATACTTATATTTTTATATGTTGTGAATATGAGTGAATGAAAAATATCACTGCGTTTCAAATTTTAATAGAATCCCATATAAAGCAGCCCTCTGTTTTTTATTATGAATTTGAATGAACCTGTGACCTGTTTTCAGAGGAAGACCAATTAAGCCAGTACACTGATGCTGGTCTAAAAATAATGAGGTAATCAACGTATCAACTACTGGATAAATAGAAAGTGTTCCCAACAGTGAGGGACAGGTGTGTCTGTGCCAGAACTCTTGCATTTAGCTTTCTGCAATAGACAAATATTTCTTGTATTTATTTGATAGTTAAATAATATAATTAGACAATAGAAGTTCAGATGGGTAGCTGCATCAGCATGCGTAGGCTGCAAAGGAACAAGTAAAGGTTTATTACACGCTGAAAAAAGAAGAAAGGAAACACAACATTTCGACTGTGGAGCCTTCTTCGGGTCACACCGGAAGACGACTCCACAGCCGAAATGTTGTGTTTCCTTTCTTCTCTTTTTAGCATGGAATAAACCTATTACTTGTTCCTAATTAAACAATAGTTGAGTGTTGGTAACTTAAATATTCTTAATATTGATTTCATTGGTGAGAGTTTTGATTCACATCCTGGGGTTTCAGGCAGAACACTAGACTTTCAGTTTGTTATTATACACTTCAGTTTACAGATACTCCTCAGAATGTGAATACAAAACACCTTATATTTTGGTGAAGATATATTTACATTAGGGGATTAGTCAATGAAACCAACAGATGTAAACAGAAAACATGAAACATCTTTACTGGGTGTTTCATGAAACACATGAAAACAAATCGTGCTCCTGTTTTTTAAATTATGTTCTGTGTCCCACATTGACTATATGACTCCATCATGTTTTAATTCCTTAATTTAATATAGTTTACCTGATTTGGCATCAACTGAAGTGAACTTATTAAAACTTTGAAACTAGACAGAACTGGGATTGTTCATAAAATGTTCTATGAATTTAATGAGTATGTCGGTCACGGATGTCGGAAGGGACGAACCGTGGAATGGCAGGAGATTGAAAAAGACCCTATGCGTAGCGGCGAGACGGGGGTTAGCCCGGGCTCAGCTGTTCAAGAAATGCCGTATAGAAACCTACTGTATGCCCTCAGGTAGCGGACGTGTGGCGACCTGGAGCTGGGTGGGTCTCAGGACATCTGAACATCAATGCTGAGCGAAGGAAAATGAAAGACCCAGAAATATATAGCCCCAGAGAGAGAGAAACACTGGAAGGACAGCAAAGCACAGGAAATAAGAGACAGGACAGAGAAGGAGCGCCCTCTGGCTGCAGAGGGCGTTACAATGTCTGCTTTGCTGAAGGACAACATACTGTATGAGCCCAGGAGAGACATCCAAAGGCAATTTTATTCTTTAAAAATATAGCTTTTATAGTGATAAAGCTTTTAAAATGGGTCACCATCTCAGAAGAGAGCCTTCAGCCATTACCCCACAAGAGATAACAGGCAAAAATAAATAACTAATATAATGAGTTAAACAAACTGATCAATTAGTAAGGAGGTTTGGTCAGAGACAGAGCTACATTGCATGGGAAAGTTGTTATACTGGGTAGCCTCACATATATTTCCTTTGCAAGGTAGAAGGTCAGCATTGTGTATTTTTTGCATTCTTGGAGGTGGGGTCCAACAACATGTTTGCTTTTGAGGAGGTGGGAATTGTGTATTTTTTACAATTGCCTTTTCAGCTCTGCCCCTTAACTTCCATTGAGACTTGGTCACGGTGCAGTTGCATCTATTGAGAACCCCTGACACCAGCACTGGGTTCAATAGGCCTTCAGGACATCGAGGCTTTCTCCTTATTGGCATTCTGGCAACATCTGAGTCACTTGACTACTGAGGGAAAGAAAGAGAATCGGTTAAATAGAGCTTGGTACAGCTGTAGCAAATGAAATGAAAATAGATAATGAAGCTATTCACTACAGCTGTGCATGATTAGGACAGTAAGATAAGAGACATCCAATCACAATGACATTTTGTTGAGACATCAAGCATTATGATTTTGTTGACCAGACTAATGTGAAAATTACTTCATTGTCAGCTTTTAGGTTGGTGGAGTTAGAATATGATGACAGTTTTACTTCTCTAAAGGGCGACTTCTATTTGCATTTCAGTCATAAAAAGTCATTAAACTAAATGTATGTGGCTGTTTAGAGGCAAAGTGGTTAACATTGCTGTCTCGCAGCACTAGGGCCCTGTGTTCAATTATGGACTATCTGCTTGAAATTTATGTGTTTTCTTCCTACTATCTGCTTGAAATTTATGGGTTTCCTTCAAGTGCTCCAATTTCCTCCCACAGTTCAAAAACATACTTGTAGGTTAATTGGTTTCCGGGAAAACTGGCCCTGGTGTGCATGTGTGCGTGTGTGTGTTTGCCCTTCGATGGACTGGTGTTACAGGGTGTATCCTGCCTTGCTTGCCAGGATAGGCTCTGGAACTCAACATAGAAAATGGATGGATGGATGTTTGCATATGGGTGTATTTTTTCATGAAAACCATTATCATAAGGTAGATTTTTAAAATAATTTTACCCCTTAATTTGAGATGATTTGTGGTTGTCAGATATTGGTATTTTTAGTTCTTCACCACAAGTGTGTCACCAATCAGCAATTATAAGAGTCACAATTTCACAATGAACTGTCAAGATAACATCTAAAGATGCAAAATGGTGTAGCTGCAACAGAGTTACATCTTAAAATGTTTGTTTTTTTTATTTTTAGATTCCCAGGCCTTCAATGATACGAGTTTGTCACCATATACTGTCTACTCATACTATGTGGAGGCTAGCAATGTTCATGGCCAGACAAGAAGTACATCTGTGAGTTATGGAACAGAAGCTGGGATACCCCAGGGAGAGCTCCATCTCAGCTTGATTGGTCCAGTAGGACCACATAGTGCTTTCTTCAACTGGACAGCCATTGAAAATACATCTGGGCCCATTGAGAAGTATATGTTGATGACCACAAATGTAGGCAGCAATGAAAACCGTGTTCATTATGAGGGTCTTGAGACTCAGGCAGCTGCCACTGGATTAATACCCTTCAGCAGGTATAACTTCACTGTCCAAGCTTGTACTGCTGGTGGTTGTGCAGAGAGCAACCTTGTCTCACTGGTTACGGCCCAGATTTCACCTGAGCGCCAGGGTCTTCCTAGAATTACCACCATAAGTTCAACTGAGCTTCAGGTGGTATGGGATCCGCCAGAAGAACCGAATGGTAAATATGCATACTTTAATTCTGACAGTCTAGTAACATTTGGAGCCGTGATTGTAGCAAAACCTGTTATTGTTTGAACAAATCTTATTTCTAATAACATCATTGCTAATTTCTGAAAATTGTCAAACTATTAGAAAAAAACAGTAGCTGATATGTGTGTGCTTCACACAGTTCAATGTACTGTAGTCCCAACAATCCTGTCTATTTACTGTATCCCATTTATTCACATTATCATCACTATATCTGATTAGACAATGTACTACTCCAGAATGATTAAAAAAAAACTGCATCATCATTCCTAAATGATTAAATTGAGCTAATTTAATTTTCAAAAGGAATAATTCTGTGATAATTCCTCATGGTCATTATTTAATATTATACAATGAATTACTCTGGAGCAGGTTCAATTTGCTAGAATCATACTTTGATATCCTCAAGCTTCTTAAAGACAATGTTCATATTTTACATAATTTATGCCTTAATATATCATACTAACATGACTTATTGAGTACCAAGGTGTTATGAAATGACATTTGCCTAATTCAGGTGGAGGGACTATTAAGACCAGCTGAGTGGCTCTGGATGCACAAACTATAACACAATTTAATTTAGTTTGCTTTACAATTGGTTATTTTGTAAGAAGAGGATAAAATGGTAATTATGTCATAAATTGAAAGTCGACCGCTGGGTTCATGGGTATATCATTATTTCCTATGTACTGTATATGTTTTGCTTTATACTATAAAATCAAACTTATAACATCATATGTCCTTATGTTCACTAGTACAGTATGTCCCCCTCCATCTCCCCAGGAATAATAATAAGATATGAGGTATACATGCGTGGGCCAATAGAGCCTGGTCAAGAGGACAGTCATCATGAAAGAAGAGTTTTTTATGACAGTGGGTGGTTGAACCCACTGCCCATAGTGAGCTCTGCCAATGAGAACGCCTTAACTCCTCCACAGAACAGCACCATAGTGAGGGATCTGGAACCATTTTCCACCTATCAGTTCAGAGTGTATTCAGTTAACATGGCAGGAGGCGTCTTCTCTGGATGGTCCTCTGGAAGAACTGAGGAAGGAGGTAAGCAAAAAAAAACATACTGTATATGTACTGTAATAAAACAGATTTTTCTTATAGAAAAGTCTTTAAAATCACTACACACGTATTTGAAACAGTACCAGTTCAAGTCTTTCTAGTGTTGCTTTTAGATTATGTCTGTTTTCTAAAGCAACAAAGAGGACAAAGCTTTTGCACAATGCCTTTGCAGCAATAACATCTAAATTAGTTAGTACCTGAAGAGAAAGGTAAAAGTGTTAGTGATTCATCCTACAATATTTGTGTTTATATGCTGTAAATTGTATATCGTATACATGTATATTGCCCACTGAACTGAAAAATGGTTATACAAAATTGTAAGTTGTCTTGCACAAATGTGACAGTATGCTATATTAAAACAAAATTATAACTTGAGCAGTTTTTAAGTACTTTATAATAGCCCTAAATCACATTTAACATGGCAGAGAGCAGCTTTATAGCATGGCAGACATCAATATATTCTCTCTGTAAATGTATTAGTTTTGTCTATTTTATGTAAAAGCCATGAACTTGATTTTTTTTCATCTAAAAATTGATTTTCGATATATGCTTATTAAGCAGAAAGAAATGAAGAGCTTTGTGTTACAGACATTGTATGACAGCTTTTAGAAATGCAAACAGTGCATTTGCATGAAACTGCAGGTTTTTTGATAAACTGTTAGAAAGTCTTGCTGTGTGTTTTTTAACGTAGATAAAAAATATTGAACAATAATATGGGATTTCACAAGACAGTTGAAAATACTTTTAAATGTTTCTGTCAGATGTAGTTTTAATATCTGACACTAGAAAGTATAATAAACCTTTTTTCTCATATATTTGCATGTTTTTTCACTGGCAGAGACAATGCAGGGTTTGATTTTGTTGTAGATTCTGCTTTTATTAAGCTACACCATGTATTTTATGAGCTCAGAATTTCCATATTTAAAAAAACATTTCTTTATGTTTTCTTCAAATATAACTTTGCTTGGGTGTTGTTTGGGGGTTGTATTTTTTTGTCACAGTAAAGGGTGAAAATGTACAGTTCCTTTCAAAGATATTCAATGCACAATAATGTGCATAAAGCAGATGTTATCAGAACAATTATGTTTTTGTGGTTTTGATTATTTTTGAAAGAACAAGCTTACAATAATAAAGTGTTTTATTTTTTATTTAGGATGACTCTGAGCTCACTTAATTTGTTACCTAGTTGGTGACGTTAGGAACTATTTCATATGATGAATAAGATGGAGAGTATACTGTATATTAAAACTATGATTACCTTAGATTAGAACACTTTATTAAAATCAAGGAAGAGAAAGTTATTTTGTAGTCTATTAAAAACTCAAATCTAAAACATGATGCCCCACATACCATATATCCATGTACATGTATTTTATTCCACAGGTGGTATTCTTAACAGGTCTAAAACAATTTGTAATTTAAATGTGTTGAAATAAAAGCAGGTTTAAATTAACAACTTAAAAGGGGAAATCTAGTGAAAAAATCAAATATAAAATAAACTAGACTACAGTGCAGAACATATTATGTCATACAAATAGTATGTTCCAAACAGCACTGTAATACCAAACGTAAATTTTAATAATATTTTTTTTCTAATGCTATAATTATCATCTAGAGAGCAAGCAATTAAATTAGAACCACATCTTTGACTAGCTGACATCAAGGTTTTAAAAATCTGACATCAATAAGATTTTGTTTTTCCTTTTACAGTACCAGTGTACATGTCACCTCCCACAGTGCAGGCACTTTCATCATGTTCTCTGAACGTGAGTTGGATCAAGCCCAAGGACAGTGCCACTAGAGGAATTGTAACTGAGTACAGGGTCAATATCCATGAAGAGCAGACATCTAATCAGTTTGCCCCACCTGTTATTTCTCAAGTAAGTTAAAAGACTGTAAAGGACGATCCAACACAAATAATGTACTGTATGTGTTCATAAACAGACCAAATGAAAACATAGGTTGCAAATGAAAGGAGGCCATTCAGCCCATCAAGCTCATTTAACAGATAGTAGCTTATTGATCCAAGAATCTGTTTCTGGTCAGAGGGAAGGCACGGTTTTGTCTTCAGCTTTGTGGAAATTGGTTCCTCCTGTTTTCCGATATAAATACATTTCAACAGAGATACACTTGTATCTTCTGATTTGTTTCACTGTTAATTATGAAGAAGTCCATAGGGTTGATCTTGTTCACGCCTTTGAGGATTATGAGTATATGAATCAGAACCCTACGTTTCTTTCTCTGTGCACAACTTAAAAGTTTTACTTCTTTTAGCCTAACAGTGTAGGACATTACTTAGATCCCAAGAATATATATGGTTGCTCTAGTCTGAAATTATTCCAGAGAAGTAATGTCTTTCTCGTACAGTAGCTTGCTGGCTAAAATTGTACATAACAAAGCTGAGGTTCTATAAGTGCATGGTATATTTTACCATAACATCTCTTGATTTAATTTCTATACATATAACTATATATTATTTTATGCTTGCCATTTTTATTGATTCCCCACATTGCTTGAAAGATGAAAATGACGTCTCTACATGAATACCTAAATCTTTCTTATATGTAGCCTCTTCATGTTCAGTGTTTCCGATTTGTCTGCAGTATATTATACATAATCTGCAAGGTGTGTTCAGGTGGTCTAAGACCATTTGTATGTCTTTTGCAGTTTTAACATTATTTACTTATCCTGTTGGTTATCATCTACAAATTTGATGTGTTTGCTGACTACACTAAATCTAGATCACAGACGTCAATTAAGAAAAGTACAATATTAGTCCTAAAACAGATCTCTATGATACTTCACTAAGGAGTTACTGTATATACTGTAACTACAGTATCAGTAGTCACTCCTTGCCTGTACTCTCTTTCCTATTGATTAACTTGTTCTTACTACAAAATCATGTATTAGCATGAATTTCTACTGTCAGTAATGTAAGAATTGATCTTTTGTGATTAACTTAAACGTCTTAAAATCTGCATGTTTATCATATAAATATTTTGCATTTTTTGTAGTTAGCTCTGTGTAGTAGCCTTAGGTTTTTGTCCACACAAAGTTGGCCTTGAAGATGAAATACTGTGTTATAGAAAAGATGAAAAGGGTCTAGAGCATTCCAAACCTCTGCAAATATTTACTTAAATGAAAACATCAGAACCAAATGGCATATTAAATATTTTGACTGTTCCTTCCTTTTTCTTTGTAAGTTTACACCTTGTCAAAGGGAATATTTAATGTAGAATTCTTCTGAATGCATGAAGGTGATTGTTCTACCAGCAAGCTTCTATAAATTTACTGTACATGTATTGTTCAATTTTCTTTATATTCACTCAGGTCTTTAATATAGTCTACAGCAGGTTAATGATACAGGAACAGTAATCATTTTGCAACTGTCTTTTCTTAACAGGTTCTTTATACGGCTGCATCACATGAGTGGATGTATATAGTGAAAGGCCTGAAGCCTTACAGAGTCTACAATTTCACGATCACTCTCTGCAATAGACTTGGATGTATTACAAGTCTGGCTGCCTCTGGGAAAACACTAGCCGCTGGTAAGGGCATACGGTATGATGGTTTGTGTGTATATGTGTATGTGGTATTAAAAGAACAAATTAAGGCAATTCATATAAAAATAGTGTAGATTGTGGACTTTATACTTTTGATACACTGTAGTCACGCGTGACTTCAGAAAGTATCAGTATATAATATGAATTTATTAAATGTAATTATTCCCTTTTCAGCAAAGAAATGTGGTAAAATAGATTATTTTGTGAAGAATAAATGGAAAATAAAATCTTATAAAAAAATTAAATTTAGCAAAATATGTATAAATAGTTTATAAGTTGCTAGTTCATAATGAGCTGTAGGACAGCTAAAATATTCCAAAATACATTTGCTTAATATATAAATTAAGCAAATACTGTACATTAAAAAGAACAACCATACTGTAGCTCTAAACTAAAAGGTTTCTCCTAAGAATGTCTAAAAAAATCTGTCCATTTGATCTCACAGAGCTGAATTCCCCATAAACTGAGTGACAGTTCTCTACAGTTGTGTGATTCAGATTAAATCAAAACTTTGACCCACCTGCCACTCACAAATTGCAAGCCTAGTACTTGATGGCAGCTTTTTGTTTGCCAGAGGCTTGTTTGCTTCTACCAAATGGAAACCTGCCATAGAGTACTGAGTTTGTAATTTGCAGTTGGTGGGTGGGCTGAAGGTTTGATTTAATCCAGGCCCTAGACTTCCACCAAATCTGGTTAGGGGGCAAATGAAAGTTGATAGTGGATGTTGCATGTTAAAATTCAACAAGGAGAAAAGATGTGAGTGAGCAGGTGCATGCTGTAAAAGGAGTAGTTAAAAATTACACACTTTTTTTTTACATGTTGAGAAAAATTTGCTTCAGATTTTTTTTTAAAGGGATGCTGGTGAACAGAAAGAAAAGTTTAATTATTGTCTGTGATTTACATTAAGAGTTTTTAAAACTATCCTATGATAGATCCTTTTCAGACAGGAAAAGTATTAAATTACATACAGTATGTCTCTGGAATTGCATTTTTAAGAATAAGAACCTTTAAAATGAAGAAAGAACTTGGGAAACAAAGTTGCTGTATAAGAAATTGAAGGGATTCAAGATTTACAATTAACACTTGTTTGCAAAAATTAGCAAACCCTTTTTATTATGGATTCAAAATAGATATAGCTGAAATACTGAGACAGACTGGGTACAACATATTTTATCACTAAGAGGAACAGTATAGTACTTCTGCAAAATTTTATAAACAAAGCACTCTTTGTAGGGAATCCCAGTTTGTTTCCACTGGCACCTACTGTAGTATTGTTGATAACATGGAAATGTGCCTTTTTTCTTGAGCAGAGGCATCGCTACCAGGGTCAGATGGTTTCCTCTTGCAAGTCCTTCCAATATTTTTTTTTATTCAATGCTACAAATACCACCTCTCCCAAAACTGCCAATAATATCTAAGTAATGATTAATACTATAGTAGCCATGGTTGATCATACACTTCTTACAAAATAATTCCAGGTCTTCATTTCAAGTGATAGGGCATGGTGTAATGCCCTACAAACAATGTTTGGTGAGAGCCTACCGGAATAAAGAAAAGCTGAGCATGTACAGTATGCCTGTTGCAGTAGATTTACATTGTCTATTGCAGCAGTAGGTGGGGAAACAAAAAGGACTTGTAAAGAGTACTAAGTAGGACTTAGTAAACACGATTGATTGTTATGTAAATATATTGAAGCCACAGCTACTGTATCTTACGCTCTGATACAGTATAGGATTCTCCTATGGTCTGGAGTCAAGCTGGTAATTCCAACCATTTAAATATACCAGTGTCTTGACTATTTAACTATGAAATAATACAGTATATTTGTACAAAAATATACAGCATCTTAGGGAAATTTAATATACAAGAAAATAAGGTATCTTTGTGGACATGTTTTATGAAGAAAGGCTGTTCTTTTTATATTGTTTTTTTTACTTCAGGAAATCTACTCTATAAGGAGTGCAGTATGCAATATGACTTTAAGAGGTCTGTGTTGTTATGCTGTATCTCTTGCAAAGGTATGAGCATGTACAGTAGATAGTCTGTTACTGTTAAGTGTGGGGTGCTTTTACTGCACTGACTGTTTAAAACTCCTTTCTAAGAGTATTGTTTAGATGTCTGGCGTAGTAATAAAAATGCTCCTAATCTCCAGCCAGTGGCCTACAGTATGTAATTTATGCACCATGAACACTGCTTCTCAGAAGGGGCCTAGTGATGCCTTGGATGAGTCTGTGGGAGTGTGCAGGTGTGAGGCAACAGTTATGGTGATTACACTTTCTTTATTTGAAAGGAGTATGTTGGTGTCTGTAAATACCATTCCTATGTGAGGTAATGTCCCTTACTAGGGAAGTAAAATTTAATTACTACAAAAGCGTATAAAAGTGTAAAAATGGTTTATACTGTTATTCACTTATACTGTATACACTGTGTGCATTGGTTATTTTACTATCATTAGCTTTTCTTTCAACTGTTTTTTTATGTTTGTATTTATGTTGTCAGACGTTTGCAATGTCAAAATGTGTATGTTCTGTTTTTTTTCTATCAAATATTTCTATCACATCCATTTCTCACATTAATCTTACTTACTCCAAGTAGAGTCTCTGAAGCAGCAGTTCATCTCTGACTACATTTTTGTCATAATTTACTGGTCTGAAATATTGTACATTTGTTCAAGGCTCATAATGGTAAAACAGATTCATGATTGGTAAAACAGGTGAATGGATAGTAAAACCAATTTACAGGATTTTTTAAAATGAATTTAAGAGCTCCTTTTCGATGGGGAGGAATGTAAAAATATATGATTACGCTTATAGGTTACACATACAGACTTAAAATATTTTAAGCATATTTGCTTGGAAAAGCTCCTATTATTGTAACTCCTAGTCCAGAAACCCCTAAATTCTATTGATTCTTAATTATTATAGAGTATTTAAGTGCTCATGGCTTTTTAGTTATTAATGCAGATTTTTAATATTAAAAATGGGAATAGATTGTCAAATCCAATACCCTGACTTTTTTATGTCTGGATTGAATCTTCAGATCAATTAGTTACGAATACCAATATCTAGATGGGCTGAATTGTTTTCTTTCATTTGTAACCTTTTTATTCCCTATCAACTCAGCAATTGCTAAACCATATCATAAATGCTTGTGCAATGACCCAGACACATTTATTAGTATTCCAGCCCACAGGCAAATGATTACTTTTAAGATGTGGACAAAATAAAAGAGGTACAGAAATAAATAATAGGACAATAAAATGAAAATGGTATGGGGGAATGAGTAAGTTTTGTGTAGCAAATTGAAACTAACTTAGGTGCATAAAATTATTTGAACATGCCACACAATTAGTTGTTCACATGATTTCAGATTTCATGATTACAGAATTTCAGAGCAAATACTGTCTGAGTACGTTCCTTCAATTAGGTAGCAAATTTCAAACAAAGATTTAAGACAAAGCAACTTTAGAAAATAAGAGATAAAATTGTAGAAAGGCACAGATCAAGTGTAGGGTATAAACATTTTCAATGACACTGAAAATCTTTGAGCAAATGAAAGTGAATGTTCTTGAGTGACCCAAAGTGGTGGCCTGAACACTTTTGGGAATCTGAAGAAAGACTAGAGAACTGCTGTTCATAAGTGATCCTCAAGCAACTTCAGTGAGCTTGACCACTTCTGCCAAGAAGACTGGGCAAAAAGTACACCAAACATTGTGTACAGCTGTAGAAACTTAACCAAGAGACTTTCACTAGTAATTGCCGCAAGAGGTTTTTCCTCCAAATATTGAGTTCATGGGTCTGAATACTTAGGCTGTTAGCATTTTTTTTCTATTTGTTTTCTATTAAATTTGGATAGTTCTAGCAGGCCTAGTCTTTAAATAGGTTTGTCACTCTCATCAATAGTTCTGATCTTTCTCTGACTCATGATGTTTCTGGCATCATGGATTTTCTTGGATAAAAACACCAGGGGAAATAAAGCTGTGATTTTGTTATAAGAATTCACCATTAGTATTTGATTTGGGTATGTTAATACTTAAAATCAGTTGCCGTTGATAAATTAGTCATCTCACCTTACAAAATATTAGTGTTAAAGCTTACTAGGTTCTATTATCCCAATTTTTTTTTTATATGGAACTGAACTTCTATTAAGCAGTGCAGAAAACAAGCTAAAATGGCCCTAGCTCCTAGCAGGAGAGCAGGTACTCACTTAAAGTAGTCCCAGAGGAAAGAGAAAGAACGTAACTCCTCCCTGCTTTTTAAGAACCAGGGAAAGGGCAGGCCCTGGGGACTGTGGCTGGAGCAATCAGTTCCACCACGGAATCCCCAGCTCCCTTTTCCAGAACACCATCTGGGTCAAAGGGAATAGGTGGAATGTCTGCGTGAAAGGTGACCACTACAGTGTCAGATTCAATTTTCACTATATTTTTTCTTCTCAAACACTGGCCATTTGCCATACTGTATATTCTTAATGATTATTCTGCTGGTTTGAGGTTTCAATTGCAAAAAAAATATTCTGACTTAAAAACTTTTATTAATGTAGCTATTTAATTAAATCTAGCCTACATATTAAGTATCTTCATTGACTTTTCAATGTTGGTGATTTAAAGGACATTTTTGATTTTTCATACAGTATTAGAAGACAGGAGTTACAAAATCTTTTTTCCTTGTCTAGATAGGAATTTTAAATTCTTCCAGTAAATTAAATTTCTTAATTATAACTTATCCAGTGTTGAGTTCAGTACTGCAGATTTGTCAGTCATCTTTAGATCCCCAATTGTTCAAAATATTTTGAAAAAGCGATCAATAGATCAAGTATTTACATAAAAAGTATGAGAAAAAGTGAGATGAAAACAAAAAACTGCTGTTGCTCTTGAGTATCAGCTAGGCAGTAAACAATCACAGCACTCACATGCTGGTCAGGTAGGCCAGTGAAGACCAACTGAAAATATCAAGATTTATTTAATCAATTAAGTGTTTTCCTTCTCATTTCTTCAACAACTGAGGCAGGCAAGAGAATTAGAAAACCTGCTGGACTGCAGATCTATTTGGCGAACATTGAACTAGACCAGTTACAGGAAGATAGGGAGTGGTTGGGTGTAATGAAACCTAAAAAACTCTGTGATCTTCCTGAGATTTAGTTCTTATTAATTCTGCCCATGAGTCAAATGTGCTATTTTCAAGGATGTGTTTTCAGGGGGAATTAAACTATGTATAGTATATGAGCTACATTAGTGTTAAATGCTATAACATAACAATATTTCTTTATCTAGCCTGACTGTGTAAACAGTGCTAAATATTTGAGCATATTGTCCTTTGTTAATAATAATAATTGCTTACACTTATATGGTGCTTTTCTGGACACTCCACTCATAAGCTCTTTACAGGTAAAGGGGACTCCCCTCCACCACCACCAATGTGCAGCATCTACCTGTGACAGCGACAGCAGCCGTAGTGCGCCAGAACACTCACCACAAATCACCTATCAGTGGGGAGGAAAACAGAGTAATGAAGCCAATTCATAAATGGGGATTATTAGGAGGCAATAATTATTGAAATTTGGCCAGGACGCCAGGATTACACCCCTACTCTTTTTGAGAAACGCCCTGGGATTCTTTTTTAATGACCACAGAGAGTCAGGACTTCGGTTTTACATCTCATCCAAAGGACAGCGCCTTTTTACAGTATAATGTCCCCATCACTATACTGGGACATTAGGACCCACATAGACTGCAGGGTGAGTGCCCCTTGCTGGCCCCACTAACACCTCTTCCAGCAGGAACCTGGTCTCCCATCCAGGTACTGACCAGGCTCACATCTGCTTAGCTTCAGTGGGTTGCCAGTTGTGAGTTACAGGGTGATATGTCTACTGGCTAATTCCTTTTGTATATTAAATTAAACTTCTATTTTCTCTTTATTTCTGCAAAACCACTTAATACTCACAGGGCAGCATTCATGTATGTGTGTTGTTGTGGGATGTAGCAACTTTTCAGTTTGAACTTTTGTCAAAAAATGTTCTTATGTCAATCATACATATTGTTGTATTGAGGTTTTTTATGGTGTTGTTCTCCATCAGCACCATTTCAAATGGGAAAATCTTTGTATATATATTTCAGCACAAGTGTTTCAGCACAAAGGTACTTACAGTATATGTTGTATATCATCATGAAATTAAATATATGATATGGGTTAATTCCATTACACTTTCATGATCTCTTTCTTGTGAGCTGTATTTTTCATTTATTTACCGTATATATGTAATACATGTTTTTAGTAAAATACTGACATACTGTATAGTACTTTATTAATTATCATTTCCCGCAAGTGTAGAAAGTACACTTAATTATTGGTGGAGATTATGATTTTCTTTGTTTGTTTTGATTTACAATTTTTTTTTCTTAAATTGCTAAATGATTTTGAAACAATCCATCGGTAAGGATGGCACACTTGGTAGTTCATTTGCTACATAACTGGAAAATTCATTGTATAGCAGTAAAAACAATTTACTGTTAATTACAAGGAGAAAAAATTGCTGCAGCACACTCGCAGATTGCTATGAATCATGGAGCACTCCTAGAGATTTATAACGAATATGTAAGTAGGATGAATTAGCAGGGTTTAATAACAGAGGCACAAATCATGCAGCCTTCAAGGAGCTTTAATTGATACACTGGAATGTGATGGGCATGAATCACTCAGCCATTCAGCAGCACTGTAACATATGGTCAACTCAATATGTTGCATCTTAAAATGGTTGGTGTGTCATTGGTTTTTCCATATGGTAGGATTTTTTTCATGTAAAGAATGATTTTTTCTGCAGATTAGTTTAAATAAACAAAGCCTTTACACTAATTCTTAAATTCTTAATGGGAAATTTCATAAATGTTGCTGTTGGAGCAAAAGACAGATGAAAGGGAAGTCTGAAAAGAGACAAGCCAAATCTAAATATAGAGCTACCATAATGTAGCATTGTATGGTTATGCAAGGTTAAACAACATGTGAGTCATAAATACCAAATATACTGTATATTTGTTAATGCTTGAAAATATTCCAGTACAGATGTTTGCCATTTTCTAGTCATAATATGACTTTTTGGAGTTTACTTATTTAGATTTTGTTTTTAATCACAAGGTCATTTGCCACATAGTGAATGTTTTTATGATATGTTTAGTGTCTGCAAAATTCCATGCACATCAAAATTCTGCAGTAAAAAGAAGTAAAAATTATTTTGCCACTGGATAACTTCTTAATAGGCATGGATTCAAGTGCAGCTTTGAAGTGACTGATGATCCTGAAGTACCTGAAGTTGGTCTTAAGGATACATTCCTAAATTTAAAGTTCTTGAGACTTTACAAAGTCCACACAATTTAGGAAATAGATAGGAATGATTATAATAATATTTATATACAGTATATATTTACTGTATATAAGAACATAAATTAAAAATCCCATAGATCCCATACAGCTGGTATAGTATTTTTGTACCTGAACTTTATTTCGATGTTTGTCCAGGAGTCCTTATCTCCCTGTTAATCCTGAAGAGGTCATTTGGCTTTCCTTTTTTCCTAAATTTCAATGTTTGAAATGTCTGTTTTCTTCTATATTTTAGCATATTGTTACCTGTTAATAGTTAGCCTGTATCAATTTGACTGTAAGCAGGTTTAAATATCTTAGATTTAGCATCCTATTAGTTGTGTTCTTTTAGCCCTCTGCCAGGATTTAATGTTGATGATTGCAATTTATTTGATCCATACCTAGGTTTTATTACTGTTTGTATACACAATACACATCACTGTTATATAGATGCACCATTAGACAGAATTACCATCTGTTCAAAGGGAAATAGTGGCATCTGCTTTCCAATTTTTTAGAGTTAAATTATATTGCATTCTTCTAAACACCACAGAACTCAAATGAATGGCTTTGCTGTTTAAACTTATCCCTAGTAATAGGCTATAGTGTTAAAAATATTTCATTTCCATGCATTCATATTTTTTTTGTTTTTAGCTGAAGATGATAATGTATTTGTATAAACAGTGTTGTAAGACTCACTGTAATTTTTCTTAACCCCCTTTTCAATTACTTTATATTAATTAATTTAGCTAATAACAGAAGTAAAATCACCTGTTTTTTCTACTGTTTAAAAATTTATTTTTTGAAATCTGTGAGCTGTGGAAATGGGACCTGTATTATAGACATCATGACCTCACTTATTACAGCTTTGTACTGTAGCTGTTTCCTGCTTAATTGCTGATCATAACTAACAAACATTGGTTGAAGTTCATTTTCTGAAAGTCTGTCTCTGCATTTGCTTGATCAATGGTGATATTTGTTTTCTTCCTTTATTTTCATTTATAGTTTTGGCGTTCACTAAACTATCTTAATGTTTCTGAATCAAAAGGAGTGCTCCAAGAAACCGGTCAGGACAAAAAAAAACAGACATTGTGTGGTACAGCATGGAGCTCAGTCAATTCAAACAAGTTCAGTTTCCAAAAAACTGCAACGGACATAAAAACTCCCTTGCTTTTAACAGAGCGTTTCATAATTGCCAACTACAAAATTTATTTAAACTGCGACACTTATCATTCAACTTTAAATAGACTTTATTATATATAGCGTTTTAAACGAATAAGTAATTAGATTGCTCATAAACCTAATCGCTTTGTCTACATAAACACAGCGTGATTGCTCTCTGAAAATGCTTTTTCTTTATATTTAGGCTCAGATTTCAACTATAGATCGTATTATTATAAACTTTCTTGGAAAAATGTATTTTATGTAAACCATGTTTGCTATTAATTCATTTAGGGCTAGAATATGTTCATTGTCTTCCAATCGAGTCGAGTTGACATTAGAAGCTTGCCACGCCCGGACTGTTACACCAACGCATTAGCATGTTAAAGCGATTTCATTGAGGAGCCTAGCTTTCTTAACTAGTAAGTACTGTACTTCCTACTTTGAAAATACCTGTGAAACTGGTTTAATTCGTCACAGCCAGCACTCCCGCAGAGAGGGGGGTTGTACTCGTTAATGTCTTAGCACAAAGCAGAAACTTCTTGTATTTTCCGATGACATACAAGTGGAAAGATTACAGATTTTAATCGTCTTTTTTCTGAACCAGGGAAAATCTGATCATGTTTCTCTATAACAATAATAAAAAACTTTATTTTACATATCACCTTTAAAAGTGGCATCTCAAAACAATACTGTAGATGTAAACCACAGATTACAAAGTAAATACCCAGACAAACGCAAATGCGTTTTTAATAAGATGTTTTTATTCGTTCATAATCCGACGATCTCAGGAAGACTAATGGGGGTCTGGCTTTTTTTCTGGAAAACCATAACTCTGGTCTTGTCCAGATTGACTGTCAGCGCTCAGGTCTGACAGTGCTGCTCCAGCAGCGCCAGGTTCTGCGGCAGCCTCTGTTCTGTGGGCGACAGCATGACCAGGTCGTCTGCAAAGAGCAGGAACTCGATTTCTGTAATTAATGCAGATCAGTAAATCAAGGGACAAAACAGTTATTGCGCCCGGCTCCTCAATGGGCTTTGACGTGCTAATGCGTTGGTTTAACAGTCCGGGTGTGGCAATGTTTTTTATTATTGTTATAGAGAAACATGATCAGATTTTCCCCGGTTCAGAAAAAAAGATCTAAAGTACTGTACTGTATACTACAGATGCAGCCATTCAAAATGGGTGAGGTATTTCACGGCATACCGCGACACGCCCACCGGGGTATCACGCGGTATCACGTGTGTCACGTGACTAGCTATCCGGCGTCGCCTTGTAAAACCGCCAGGGGGAGCTTAACCTCTCATTGTCAGCATTCGAGCCTTTAATTTTGAACTGTGTATTACAGCATGTTAATCATCAGTCATTCAAATGTTGGTATATTTTATGAAAGCAAGATTGCTCAGTTGGACAAAAGTACACAACCTACCTTTATCAGAAATATTTATGCATCAAAGCCTTTACTGAAGATATTACTAATAGTATTAATAATGGATGACTTTGGACAAGCTGTATACTCAAAGTATAATTTCTTTAGCACATTTGTACAAGCACTTGGAATCTGTCCAAGCCATACTTTGTCAGGCATTTTGTTTTACTTCAACGGGCATAAAAACTTCCTTGCTTTTAACAGGGCGTTTCATAATTTCTAACTACGAAAATGATTTAAAATGCGACACCTATCATGAAAAGAAAAAAATACACACCAGTATTCCATTTCTCCCTAAACATTGTAAGCTTTGAAGTCTTTAACTAACGTGATACCGGAGTCAACAAGCATACTTTTAGAATTTGATTAAAAGGGAATATAATATGGATTGCGTATCTCAAGAATTTAATAACGGTATGATTATATCCGTGTACTGCGCCAGGGCTGTTTCGCCTGCCTGCTTATGCGAGCTGTCTTGTAGCCTACTGGTCTAGGTGCGTGACTACCAACTGGCAGGTTGTGTGTTCGAATCCAGCTGGTGCTGGACCTTTCAGTTTTATTTATTTATTTTTTAATCGCGTAACATAAACATATTACCGTATGCAAACTGTACTGTATACAATATGTATATGTATATTTAATGTCTTAACTGTGCCCGTTTAAGTATTGAATATTCATATCTAATTTTACCACTGAAGGGAAATCTTAACATAAACATACAGTATATGGCTGGTCTCGGTACTTTAAAGAAAAAAATACACACCAGTATTCCATTTCTCCCTAAACATTGTAAGCTTCGAATGAAACCACTAAATAAAGACATAAATATAGAAATCTTAAGATTTGTTTTATTTAATGTTGGTAGCAGGATGAACTGTCAGAGTGTATATTTTGTTGCAAAGTTGCTACAAGATGTTAACAGTGAAAAAGGTATTTAGAAATGAGTTATTTCAAGATGAAAAAGAAAACATACACGAAACATGGTTTCATTACGACCAGAATCGGTCTTGAGATATTTTTAACTTGATTTACAGTATTTGAGAGGTATGTCTTAACACCGATACTACAGTGCTTAAGTACTGCTCACGTATATGTTTCTAGGTTTATATTATGCATTTCATACGGTCAAATTACTTTTGAGCAACTAATAAGAAGCGCGAAACGGTATGCGTTTTAGTTTCGTTTTGTGCTGGAACCCGTGGATTGATTAGAGATATCAAGTACATACAAGTCATTTTTTAAATGTTGTAGTTCGTCTTGAAAAAATGTTACGAGTACATCATCTATCAACAATTAGGTTCTGTTTCCATATTGCGGATTTTGGTTAGGTACAGTATTATCAAATCCAGTGGCGCTGTGTGTTACTTTACTGAGTCCCAATCTGTGATTGAAACCTGTAAAACCGGTTTAATTCGTCACAGCCAGCACTCTTCAGGTGTGAGGGTCTTCTGCTCAGAATGAAACGCTAAAATGTTTGTGTATATTCTAATGGTAGTGGGGGCAGGGTGTGTGGGAACAGGTTTGTTCTTCACACCTGAAACATTTTCTCTGAAAGGATTTTCTTCGCAGTTAACCGATCTTGTAACAGCATGTTACAGTTTACTATTATTAACCATATTAATTTTAAGTGCTTAATGTAAAATCTTGTAAAAATATATTTTCATTGTTCAAATATACATTAATATACATTAAGTCTGACTATCATATAATAAGTTAAATACAAAACTAAAGAAAAAATAGGGTTAAATATAATTCAAAATATTTTGCTAACAATGTTAACTGTTTATGAATAAAATGTATTAACTAAGGAGTAGGATGGCACAGTTGTTAGTATGTTTTTTGTTTTGTTTCTTTTTCATAAATACAACAGTAGTCCCTGATGTCTCAGTGGCTTTCAAAATTAAATTATGCATGCAAACCTGTGAACTAGAAAGATAACTAAGATTTTAATACTAATTAAATGACCGCGGGCACTTCCCACCGCCTCTACATTCTCAGAGTAGAACAGACTAACCTTCTAATGAAAGACGGTCCACCCCCCACGGACAGGAAAAGTGCCCACAGGCACTTAAACTTAATATGGTCAGTAACGGTAAACAGTAACATGGTAAGAAGGAGCACGTACAAACGTTTACGAAATAACCACATGTAAGACTCTGATCCTAAAAATGGGATTTCTATATGTCTTTATTTAGTGTTTACATTAGTGACAAAGGCTAAACTTTTAGCTTCAGTAACGTGTACATATCTCCCCTTTTTATAAAACGACTTGGTTGAAAACTGTTCCAGAGCCACTGTTGTTTCATCAGTGAAAAGTACATCATGAAATGCCTCTCCCTGTTCAATCCACTGCAAAAAAGAAAAGGAGCATAAAGCTTCTGATGGTCATAAACGATATTCATTTAGGAGCAGCATCAGAGGTATGTTTTTAACTGCACTGCATTGGAGAGAATACCATAGTGTGTTTTTTTTTTTACTCCCTGGCGGAAACTGGCTTCCAGAAGAATCAGTATGGCTCAGAGATTAAATAAAACTTCACAGACATTAACGAAGAGCATAACGCGTGTACTGTATGCACTGCAAGTACAACCCAACTCTCTGCAGGAGTGCTGGCTGTGACGAATTGAACCGGTTTCACGGGTATTTTCAAAGTAGGAGGCGAGATTTCCAGCGAAAGACACCCCCCCCCCCCCAAAAACCCAGTAAATACAGTACTTACTAGTTAAAGGCTAGTCTCCCGACTACGGCGAAAGGAACCCTTCTTTCATTAGAAGACAATGAACATATTTTAGCCCTGAATGAATTAATAGCAAACATGGTTTACATAAAAGACATTTTTCCAAGAAAGTTTAGCCTTTGTCACTAATGAAACCACTAAATAAAGACATAAATAGAAAAATCTTAAGATTTTTAAAATACATGACTTTGCTAAAATTTATTTGAAAATAAAAACAATTACAACCGCCAGGGGAGAGAGAGAACAGGGGAGGGATGTTGGTTTTGCATAAGGGGCGGGGCTATGTTTGGGAATGTGTAGTTACATGTTCTGGCTGTTTGTGAATTATCGTTGTTGAGTATGGAGTGTTGAGGTATTGATTTTGTGTAATGCTTTATGTTGAAAATTGAGGTGGATTTTGTTTATGATAAACAGGATAAACTGGGATGGGAGGAAGGTTTGGTTTTGCATAAGGGGCGGGATTATGATAATTGGAGGACTTTGCGAGTGTAAAATGGTTTGATTATTTGATTTTGTATTGGTTGTTGATGGTTGTTATCTATGTTTTTGGTTGGTATTATGTTTATATGGTTGTTTTTGTTGGTTGGTTGTTATTTTGGTTATTAATAATACGATCTATAGTTGAAATCTGAGCCTAAATAAAAAGAAAAAGCAAGTGATTAGGTTTATGAGCAATCTAATTACTTATTCGTTTAAAAAGCTATATAAAATAAAGTTTATTATTAATTTGCTGGACAGAGCGGTGAACATTATTGTGCATAAGACAAAGATAACGATCCTGATCAGTTTAGAAATCTGTGTACGCTGTAAGGTTTTTACTTCTTAAACTTTTAAAATACACGTTTAGAATTGAAATAAATCCTCTTCCTGGTATAGCAAACCAGCACGTCTTTTTTCTCCAATCAGAGGGGTGTCAGATGGTGTCAGCCAATCACCATTCTGCGTTGGGTAGCAACGGGTGACTGTTCTCAGGCGGAAGATGTAAACAGCTTAATGTTCGTGTTAAATATTTTTTTTAAATTAAAATTCATTCTATACAGCAATCGCATATTTGGGTACCGTTTCATAAAACTTTCATGCTTAAAATGTTTAGGGAGAAATGGAAGACTGGTGTGTATTTTTTCTTTAAACTACCAAGACCAGCCATACACAGTACAGTTTACATACATACAGTAATGTTTTAAATTAATATCGTTTATGACCTTCAGATGCGTTATGCTCCTCTTCTTTTTATGCTCAGCTACTAAAATTTCCCTTTAGTGGTAAAATCCATATAAATATTCAAAACTAAGCGGATTAAAATGTGCACAGTAAAGACATGAAATGATTAAATCTTTGCACTACCAACCAATGCACCACGAGTGCCCCTGTCGGTCATTTTGGCCAGCCAATCACTTGCCCTGCGGTACCCTCCGGTGCCCCGCGGTGGCTTGTGGGTAGGTTACCGTACCGCGGGTTTTTACCGCGCATTTTGAATGGCTGCATCTGTAGTTTGTCACTCTTCTCATCCCCTCTTTGCTAAATGGCTTTTGAATAGAGTCACATGAAGACAGAGGTGAAACAGCCCTACACAGCCCTGTCGCAGTACACGAATATAATTATATCTTATTAATTTCTTGAGATACGCGATTCTTTTAATACAGTCTTTGCTGTGCTCTAGAGGATCCTTGTGATATTTCGAGCTCTGGTTGAATGATAAGTGTCGCAGTTTAAATAATTTTCGTAGTTAGAAATTATGGAACGATCTGTTAAAAGCAAGGGAGTTTTTATGTCCGTTGCAGTTTTTTTGCAACATGAATATAATTATATCGTTATTAATTTCTTTAGATACGCGATTCCATATTATATTCCCTTTTAATCAAATTCTAAAAGTATGCTTGTTGACTCCGGTATCACGTTAGTTAAAGACTTCAATGCTTAAAATGTTTAGGGAGAAATGGAATACTGGTGTGTATGTTTTCTTTAAAGTACCGAGACCAGCCATATACTGTATGTTTAAGTTCCAAAATTAATATCGTTTATGGCCTTCACACGCGTTGCAGTATGCTCCTATTCTTTTTATGCTCAGGCACTAAGATTTCCCTTCAGTGGTAAAATTCCATATAAATATTCAATACTTAAACGGGCACAGTTAAGACATTAAATATACATATACATACTGTATACAGTACAGTTTGCATACGGTAATATGTTTATGTTCCTAAATCAATCTCTTTTATGAGCATGTGAAAGGCATGGTGAATCGATTCTCAAAAATTACTGTACTTTGCATGATTGGAAACAAATGTGTGATTGCGAAATGCTGTGGTGTTACTTTTACAAAGACGGTCAATGAAAAAAAGAATGTGGACCAGGGCAATACTTTGATTTTACGCTTGTCCAAGGTCATTCATTATTAATACTATTAGTAATATCTTCGTTAAAGACTTTGATGGCGACAGCCCAAACATGAGAGGTTGAGCTTAATTAGCTCCACCTTGCGGAAATTCCGGATACTATTATTTTGCTTGCGGTATTATAGGAGAATTTACGGTAACTAGCGGTATTTACCGGTAACTCGCGGTAGACTGCGTACAGCGCACCGGAAAATAATGCGGTATCGCCCGCGCATTTTGAATGGCTGCATCTGTATGGTGGTTCCCTGAGTGATGTTGTCTTGAGCTTCAAGACTGCCTGTCTCCAGGTTCTGGAGTGGAGCAAGCTTATAGGGCAATGTATTGTTAGGTAGTAGTATTGGGAAAATCTGCTGTATTCTTCTTTCTTGTGTTGGTGTACTGTTTCTGGGATTTTCCAATTACATCATTCTAAGTTGCTCTTGCAGTTTCTGCACTTTGAAGCTGATTCTGATTCTGATCACTTTTTAAAGGAGGATCTGTGTTCTATAGTTTTCAAAATTGTTCTCAGAATACCTAAAATAGTATTCTTTTTTGAATCCACAAACTTCATTCTGTCATCAAGCATTTGTATCTGTCCTCCTCTAGTAGAAAACTTTAAAATCCTGTAATATTGCTATCTAACATTTATGATTCTCCCCTCTGTATGGTAATCTAATTAACGTATATGCTTATGCTTATATGCTAATCTAATTAACACGAAATGGACATATCAAACTTTTAAGAAAGAGATATAGCAAATTCATAGACAGAATGCAAATGAAAATAATCTCACTTCATTTCAGAACAGAAATAGCTCACAAATTCTTAATGAGAATCCTGCCTTGACAATTCATAAAGCCTGGAATTCATCTTTGAAGGTACGCTCACCAGAAGAAACTTTAAAGAAAGGCATTATGATTCCCTTCACACCCAATGACCTCCCATCAATCATGGTGCATTTTTAACACATAGTCAGACTAAACAGACAAAATATGTTTCATTTGCACAAAAAGGAGACTGGAATTATTTAGTGATGGATCACATGTCCTGAAACACAGGACCCTTTCCTATAGGTGTTTATAGCATTCTAGGTCAGTCATCAGGCAAAATGAAAAAATAAAATCCTAATCCCTTTAGGTCAATAAATAAAATTGCTTCTGTAATCAAAACTTCATATAATTTAATTTTATTAAGATGCATTTTAAGATTTTGTCTGTTATGGAATGCAGATTTAGTTCCGTTTTGATTATTATTCTATAGCTTTCCTGTGGTTTATAAAGAAAAGGTTGATGAGACTATTAGTTAATATTTAGAAAATAAAGTTACATGTCTAGTTTTATGGGTTAAACATTTAAAGTGTATTTCAACAGGATTAACTATACCCTCTTAGCCTGCCTGGTATTGAGCATGAGAAATGTGAGTAACATGAGGAAGTCCTTTGCAAATGGAGAAATATCAGGATGTACTAGATTAGGATTTGAAGTTTCCAGTTTTTAATAATGCCCTTTAAATGTACTGTGATAAAACCCGGCATTTCATTCCTCCCATAATAAAGTTGTTTGATTACTTTTCCCATGTATCACTTGGTGATTAATATTATTTCACTATAAAATATCTATTTTTAATCTGTATGAAACAAAATTACAGCATTTGCTATTTAAATTGTTTGTAGCAAGTGCAGTATCTAAAAAGCATTTTATACTATTCTCTTAATTAGGCCATAAGGATTGCTTAAAATTACTGTTTAAAGGCAGTTCTGCTACTTTTTGCCCTATTTGCCGCATATACAGTATATAGTATTCTGAAATGTACTGAAACTTAGAAACAGAAATGTATAGCTTAATATGGTTTCTGGTTTCATGTTCTCCTTCTTACTATGCAGTACATGCAAACCATAGATTAAAATTGTTTTATATACCTGATATTAGTTAAAACAAAGTAAAATTCATTCTCCTTTTAATAGTCAAAAGCACATTACTTTTTAATCCTCCATATAATGGTCTAAATAGACAATGCTGAGAGCGTGAAATGGTAGTTAATGAAATTCTTGTTAATGCTTTGGCTGGGGTGTGGAGATGTCAGCACTGTTGGTCTTATTTGAATGTGAACTCCTATTCCTGCGTCTAAGATAATGTTTTATGTACATTACAGCAAAAAAGGTAGACATACAAGTGTGTCTTGTCTGTATATGGTACATTAACTATGGCTGTGGTGTATGTATTTCTTCCAAAGAAGGTCAGACAGTTATTCAAAAATCAATACTTTTCCTGTTACAGAAATATGTCTTACAGTGCATTTAAGAAGGCCATGACCTGATGCCTCATAAAAAATGTCAAACTTAATGTAAACTGTAAACAGTAATCCTGTTCATAATTATTCTAGTTTGTATGCTGAAGCAATACTTAATTAGTTAATACATCTAAGGTGATACTAACCTGTTAATTATAAATTAATTATAAGTTACATCTTTGTATTATGCTTAAAAAGGAAATTAATGCACTGAGATAAGAAGTCAACTAAAGGCTGTTGTATTTATAATTTTAAATTAAAAGTAAAATCAATGAAAAGCAGTTACAATTTTTCATTGAGTGCAATCTGCTTCTGATATATAGATCTGATGTATTCCTGATGTATTCAAAACCTTTAAAACTGGAAGTGCCTTGATTCAAATACAAACACATTGTGTGGATAGAAAAACTCTTCTGTTCTTTTAATTAGTATTGTATTCACATATTACTACGTAGTATAGGAAGCATCTCAGGGATAATAATAGGAAATGTCTACATGATGAAAGAGAAATGGTTGATGTATAAAATGTATTATTTAATTTAATATTAAATTAATATTTGATTCAGGTTCATTTCAAGGAAGAAATAAGCAACATGCCTCAGGCTAAGGAAAGATAGAGTTAAGTATTGAATAATATTAGTATTGTTACAGCTTTAGGTGACTGAGAAGTGTCTTTTAGATTTTAGATAAAGTTTGTGACACTTGGAAGAGTAAATACTTCTAACTTTAAAATACAGGGGATGTTTGCTGAGGTCTTGGGGGGTCCCTTGAGCAGAAACAATGGTAAAGCCTACCTTAGTATACCGAGGTTAGTTATGTATTAATGATTGCCAGGGAGCAGTACAGAAACACACTATATACAGTAAGATAACATTAAGAGCAAGAACAAGAGGGAAAGAGGAGAAAGAAACAAGGAGAAGCAGGGAGAAGAGAGTGGAGTCCGCAGGAGTTGGGACTTGAAGCTTGTGCCAGACGAGAGCCCCTTCTTCATATTCCAAACCAAACCTGACTGGAGCCAAGTATTTGAACCTTGTTAGAGAGAGTATGCTATTTTGTGTTTTTAGGGAACTTGGGTTTCCTGGGTAAAAGATACCTAAGTTAGAAATGTCTTTCCTGATTAGGGTGCATTTTATGGATAGGGGTATATAGTAGGGTCCCATTTATTTTGTGGCATTCGGGGTGCAGAGAGATTTAACTGCAGGTTGCATTGTATCTAGTTAGAAGGCAGCTCATCTCTTATGTGGCCTTTGTAGGCATTAAGAGTTTAATGCCTAGTAGCAGTTTGGGGGTTACAGTACCTAGCGTAACTTGTGTGTTGTATGTTTTGTGGTGTGTAGTATAGTTTGTGTCTTATCATTGTAATAAATATCTGTTTAACCAAGTGTGTCTGGATTGTTACTCCTCTTACCAAAGCTGTACCTCTAATTATACCAGTCGCTCGGGTATAGTGCTAGAAATCACTTACAGGTTGGGGGTTATGAATAATTATTATTCTATATTGACTAAACCGCTTGGTCAAATCCTGACTTTCACCATTTTCGTAACCCTCATTTGTAACAGTATAAAAGAGGCAGAAGTGCTACAGCTACAAGGAAGCACTTAAGGTAAACAGATCTCAAGGGCTTGACAGTATTCTACCAATTAAAGAAACAAGAGATATCACAAAAACTCTTCCAACAGTCACCCTGGAAGGGGTAATTGAGCACCTAAAGCTCGACCCTTTCTTGATAATTTGTAATAGTGGATTAAAACCCTATTCAGAGTCATTAGATAAATAAGATTCCACTTTTAAATCTACTTAGTTTTCCTGTAGTGCTTTTGGTTCTTTAATTCTTATTGATATCATTTTTGCATTTACAATAATTCACGTATGTTTTTCCTAACTCTGTAGTCTCTGAGTATGTATGATGTATGAAGATTTGTATATATGGGTATAAATTGTAATTTTCTTCAAACAGTAGTTTTGGTCTGGCTGTTTTTGTTTATTACCAGATACTAAGACAAACAAGATGATGCAATACGCACAGTTGTATTGTGAAACATTTCTCTGCCGCCATAGAACTCTGTCGCAGACATCTGATTCATGAGAAAAAATGGTGAATGTTTTTGAAGTTTTCATATTATTGCTTTTTGATGTGCATTAGCCTCCCATACTAATTTTCCAACCACCCATTAACTTAAGCTTTCTTACACATTCTTTCCATGGGAATAGTAACCAATAGCCTCAAACTTCTTGGGTATAGACATTACCTTTGACACTGGGATGTTTTATAGATTTTATTTATTTAAAACAGTCCCAAGATTTGTTGATGTTGATATTTTTCAATCTTCGAAAAATTATCTGACTTTGTCCTTAGTAATGTGATACTGATTGTTTTGCATATGTGTTCAGCCTGTTTTAACACCCACTGTCATGGTGACTTCCAGAAACGTCTACAAACTTTCTGAGCTTTTGTGAAAACATCAGGCAACTGTTGACGATAGAGGTATACATTATTTTGGACAAATGTACAGAGTCTGAACAAATTTGGACATTATGTTTCTATAAATGTATGTAATTATTTTTTTAGATAGACTATGAAAATACTCAGTATTCCTTTTACTTAACTTTAAAGTGTTAAACAATCCTTTTTTATTCTATTTTTACTTTGCTAAATTGTTAAATTGACTTTTCATTATGGATAGGTTTGGAGGCTGATATGTCATAAATAAGTAAAAACATTACAATATCTGAATAACTGCATATTTGGATAATTTTGTTTTAGGCAAGCATGTTAAAAGTGTTAATTTAAGCATGTATTGTAAAACAAAAAGCAACAGATGTTTACATTAGTGTTCATCATATACACTAAAATAAAATATAGAAATAGATAACTATATATTTACTGTTAAATAATTCAGTATTTACAGTATTATTTTCAAGTCAATACTGTTCCTTAATACTGGCATATTTTAGTGTTACCAGATTTGAAATAATACTTGTTATTAAATGTAAAATTATCTTTCTTTGGCAACATTTTGTTTATGCTGTATAACAGGTAATGGATTTTTTTTTTCACATTAGACAGAATGTTTGGAATGTAAGAAGCTGATTAAAGTTGAATGATGCCTCAGCAATAATGTACCCTCAAATGTGGAAAACTTTTCTGTATAAAAAGTGACTGCACTTCCTTTGCCTTTTTGTAATTTGGCGTTGGGACTCTTGATAAAGATGTATTACAAAATAAGACTAGACAAAATTTGTCTTGGATAGTGTTCTGCAGTGATCAGAACTCAAATTTTTCTCTCTCACTGTTAGCCTTGTGCACCTTTTTTTAATTATTTTTTTATTAAGTAGTTAATTGGTAAATTACCTGGTAAATTACCTGCTCCTAATTGGCCATGTGAATATGTGAGGATCTCATTAAGTAGAATTTCCCCTCCATATTTTGACATGGCAGTCTACCTTGACAGTTAACTCATTAGCAGGTCTTTCACCTTGTCACACATTTATACATTTTAGAAATAAAAATAGGATCGTTAATATATTTTTTAAATTATATGCTCCTTTGACAGTGAAAAAACAACCGTTTAGCAGAATGTAGTGTTTCTTTTCAAGCATATTAAAAAAAAGGAATGTCCACAGAGACTTTAAACAATCCCTGTTAAATCAGCAGACTGAATTTAAAATGATATCACAGTTTCAATTATATAGACCCTAGTAATATTGATTGAATATAATTTATGGCTTGTATGCACATAAGGCATGCGAAGACAACACGTCCCTTTCCCATTTAAGAGTTTTATTAGTTTCCATCCTATGGATGCTCTCAGACTTTGAATGGACTAAATGCACATAGGATGTGTCAGCCTGAGGTAATTTACTCCCTTTTACTAGATATGAGAAAACCATTTACATCATTACCAGTATCCGCAGATCTGTGAACTGACTTTAAATGTACTGTTTTTTTCTTCCACCATAGCTCCAGCAAGATTAAGTGCTCCTACGTTAAAGGGATTCAACATGTCAGTTATTGAAGTGTCCTGGGACCAACCACAGGAGCTGAATGGGCCTCACCCACTTTACCAGGTGGAGAGGACGGATACATCACTCTCTGACCCTCTTGTTCCTTTCCAAAGAGGAACCAGGTTTCCGGGTCATGGTTACATCAGGTTTCCAAGTTCAACTCTTCCAGTCAATACTTATTTTACAGGTATGTTTTTGTTCATTTTCAGGACTGTGAAGTTAAATATTGTAGTGATGTATTCTTAGATGTGAAGTGCACTCCACATTATTTGTTTAGTTTACATATAAAATAAGAGGGTGGTGAGATTCAAAATGTTAGGAAGTATGTGACATTTTTGTTTTTTGAATCAAATGCTTATTATATTTGCTCTGGCAGTTCAGTGTTTCGGGTTATGGTTGATCTTTCCTCTCAAGATTATTATAAAGGTCTTTTTTTCCTGCTTTAAACATGTCCCATAAGCCTGATGGTTTTGGTGGTTTTGCCAGGCAACTTGTAAAATTTTTCATAATAAATTAAAAATACTTTCATCTTGTCAGCTTAAATTTCAGAAAACCTTTCTATTTTTATCTGAATCATGAAATACTCCCAGACAGTCACAGAAGACCAGTCCTGCTTCATATACTTTTTCATTCATACATAAACTTAAAACATTGAAAATGTATGTTTTCATATTTTAATTGACAGGTTCTGAAGACCTGAGGAAAATGGTTATTGTAATGAATTGAGGTCTGGGTTATACCACCACTCAAGAGCCATTACAAGAGTCAAAACAAGTATTTAATAGCAGTTTTCAGCTGGGTAAATACAATATGCTTTTGGGAAATATAAAGCTTCCATCAAGTAACATACACACAGGGTATCTGTGATTGGTCAGTGGATTATGATTTTGATTTAATTTAGTATACAAGTATTTCAGAATGTGTCAATATTTCCTGCGTTTTCCTTATTTTTTATTCCACATTATTTTTGCTACAATGTATTTACAGTATAAAGAGAGAAGCCACTTCTGACAATTGGAATCATATCTGAAACAGCAGTTAAAACTATAGCAGAAAGTGTTATAACAAAACTTTTTCAATTAGATCTGCTAACTAAATAAATGACACAGATGATTACACAATATAATATATTTCCATTGCATAATATAATGTAGCATGCACTGAAAATAAAAACCTGTTCTGGTTCATCTACAAATTCCAAAAGATTTGATATATCCATTTGTTTGAATTATGTTCTTAATTGCATTTCATTTTTTCAAAATAAAGAAATATTAGTGGCTATCTGTACAAAATCAGTGTTATTATTTGTTACATGTAGTATAGAATATTCAGTTTGCTGTAAAGAAAAGAAAGTTTAAGACACTAGCATCAGTCCAGGTCATCCATGTATTTTCCGACAGTTTTTTCCAGGTGGAGGAGCCGCAGCCTACTATATCTCGGCAAGCGAAGAGTACAAGGCAGGATCCTAGGGTGGGACACCAGTCTATCACAGGGCAGACACACAGAGACACACACACTCATACAGTACCAAGCACTCTTTTTCTCAGAAACCAATTAAACTACTGGTATGTTTTTGGACTTTGGGAGGAAGCCAGAGCACCCAGAGGAAACATATGTGAGCACGGGGAGAACATACAGACTCCAAGTAGATAGTACCCCAGGTCTGGAATTGACCTCAGGGCCCCAGCACGGCAAGGCAGCAATGCTAATCACTGTGCTACCATGCCACCATGCTACCCTCCACTATAGACCACATAATATGAAATCATTTTGTTTTCATTTTTGTTCATTGTCTTAATTGTACTGATTTCATGTTAGAGGAGATGTTAGACGTTTCCTAGCACGTTTCAATATTTATTCTTCTTTGAATATTTTAAAGATGTCTATCTCACCTGTTTCTGAAGATGTTGCAACATAATATACCTTGAAATAGGAAATGTTTGTGACCTCAGTGAAGAAACATTGTTGCACACATCCAAGAGAGATCATTTCATCCTCCAGATTTATTGACACGTGGGAGACATGTACTTCAACATATTACACAGCTCTAGCACTTATTTGTAGAGTGCTTTTATTATTAAGGTGTAGGCAATTTTAAAACATTAAGTATGGAAGAAATCAGATACAAGATATAAAATATTAATTGATGGTAACTGGAGTGTGACAGTTGCCGAAACTGTATTATCATGAGCTTGTTTGCATTGACTCACATTATTTCCTGTCTGGGATATTTCAATTTGATGGTAAGCAGAGGGTGACATGAACAGAAATGATATTAATCGGGCTTGACTGTATTTACATAATTATTAAATATGTTATATATCTGTTCACATTACAAGTTGATGTTCTGAAGAAAAAAATTGGGATAATTCCTTTCAATGCTCCAGTATTCTTTATTTCTTTCATATGTGGCTTTGGAGTACCAGAGAAATAATACTTTATTTATATAAAAAGAGCCAATTAATACATCTCTCTTCAGAAGTATGTGCTATTCAATTGCCTTTTGAAAAGCATGTATATAAATGGGTAACCTTTTCTGACCTTGCTATTTCAGAAAATGAATGGTCGTTTTTCCATAACTCTATTAACATTAAGCACTGCAATTTTCAGGTTTTCTTAAATAATGACAAATGGATAAATCTTTATAAATCAAGGTGTTAGTTGAGTTCATCTCTACCCTAATTGATCAATGGTACCAGTCAGTGCAAGTGCTTGTCCTTGGTCCTGGTGGTATTATAAATGGCTAGGAACTAATGAAAGTGGGGAGGAATAAGCCAGGAAAATTGTACCATCCTTATGAACTTTGCTCTGCAGATCCAATATTCCTTTTGCATATTCATTATTGTCCCATTAACTAAGGTCCTGTATCAGAGCGGTATTCTCTCCTAGAAGTAATAAATATTCAGAATACTAAAACTGAATATTCAGTGCAGGTTTCATGAAAGCTTTCAAATTGACTCTGTGGTCTGGCAGTTGTTGAAGGTGCTTGATTTAGTGAGTAAAGGGATGCTCAATAAAATTTGTACTGTACCATGTGACATTCATTTCAGAAGGAGTCTAAGTATTTGAATGTTACAAAATGAATAGTTCAAACATTGTAGAGGAGTGCTCTCCAAATGAAATGAAAGTGGCATTGCTATATTTCTATACACCAAAACCCAACAAGGGACTTTAAAACATTAGATTTAAAATTGAATCATGTTGGAATTAAAGTAAAGACCCCTTTTAAGATTCTCTGACAGAGCTGGTTCACTATTTTGCTTGTGGATTATGTGTTTTATGTCACAGTAGAGGAACAATGTCCATGAAGTTCTATTCCTCTTGCTTACTCAAGATGTTCAAACTGAAGCAAAGCTATAGAAATTAAATACATCAGATTGGATCAGATCGGATCACTTTATTGTACTGATACTGATACTGTACGGATACTGTACAATTGCTTGCATTAGGAATTTGTCTTTTTGCATACCCCAGCTTGCTCTCCATGAGACACACAGACAGAGAGAAGCCTGGGGTCAGAGCACAGGGTCAGGCATTTATACGGTGCCCCTGGAGTAGCTGGGGTTAAGGGCCTTACTCAGGGGCCCAATGGAGTAGGATTCCTCTGCCAGCCGCAGGATTTGAACTGGCAACCTTCAAACAGATCCTTAGCCACAGTGCCACCACTCCACCCTACATATGAATTTTCATTCAGTTTCATCCCCATATATAATAAGAAGGAAAAGAATAAACATATCTACACACCAAAAAAAAAACTGGCACTAGAGAACTGTATATGACTTTATGCTATTTGATATTGACATGTTTTTTGCAAAGATCAGGAAGTTGTATTCTTGTTTTTCTAGAACATGTTTCAGTTAACTTTGGAATACACAGCTTGATCTTGACACAGGAGTGTTAAAAACACTTTATGGCATTCTTTGGCCACTGTTTTCGTGCAAAATGTTATTTAAATGTAGACCTGGCAAACGAGAGCCTTGAATACAGAGAAACAATTTTCCTCTTCTGTATATTATTGCTATGGAAAAATGTTAAATGATACAAATTATTTTCCTTAATTAATTTGATTGATTGTCAAATGGGTTCAGCCAGCCGAAAGTAGAGAGAAACTTTGTACAGACATCATTAGTTTTTCCCCATTTAAAGATTAATCATGAAAAGCTCTGGCTCTTTAATTCTGTAATTTGTATATTTAATGGGGTGCTGCAGAATCTATGACAGTAATTAGCATTTCCTGAAAACTCATTAATACGCAACAACGTGATTAATGCAGCATTAATGCAAACATGACTGAAGTTATTCAGGTTATGTACTAAGCAGATTAGAGCCAAACTGTCCTGTTTGTTTTACTTATGGTGGTAATAATAGGTTTGTAGAAAAGAAATAAAGCATCAAATCCATCATATAGGCAAAACAAATAAGACAGTTAATAATCTTTGCCCTCCCCCCAACACACATGTTTTATTTTAGATTTGTGTATTTTATTAAAAAATATTTGACCTTATGAAGAGGCGATAGCAAAAATGTAAGAGAACATACTGTAAGTTTCGGCTAAAGAATGTAAGCATCTGTATTTTCAAAACAGAATGTTTTAATGCAAAGTGGTGTTAGTACTATTGTTAGTAGTTACGAAACAATAGCATTTGATAAATTATATATGAAGATTTTCTCTGTGCTTATAGTGAAAATAAGCTAAAATATTATTTTCATACGGAAAATAAAGTGGAAAGCTGATTTGATTTCCTTATTTAATAATTTAAAAAACTAACATTTTAATTAATCTATTATTAATTAAAACTTATATAAAACTGCTAAAGAAAGAATTCAGTGTTTTTGTTTTTTATACATTAGACACAACAGTTTCTGAAAATCTTTTTATAAAGCACATACATGTCCACACTTATCAAGTGTTAATACTTAACTGTAAATGTCTTTAGGCTTCACACTTCTAAGCTTGCTGCTGAGGTTGCATTCTCAAAGATGATGGCTTTGAAGCAAGAAGTCAAATTATTTTAGCAAAAACATTTTTGTTGTTCTGTTTTGTTTGTTCTTGAAAATAGCTATGTAATTAAATGAACTTAAATATAAAAAACGTTCAAATCCAAAGACAAGGAACACAAGGAACACCTTTTAACAAAGTTTGTTTTTTCACTTGGATGGTAACAAGCAACTGTTTTTTACATCTATCCATCATGGATATTTGAACAATTTATCATACAGTATTTATTTATCCCTAAACATTTAAAAAAGACAGCATGTGTATTATACCAATTTGAAAAAGACACTATGTGCAGCTCCTACACTTCAATTTCTATGGTTCCTAACAGTTTTCAGCAAAGCAAGAATGGTATTATTATCCACATTTGTTTAACAATATATATGTTTTATTGGTTATACTGTATATTTATATACAGTGTAATTCTAAAACCTTTCATGAGACCCATTATTTTAATGTGTATTTTAAACCTGTGTGGATTTATATTATATGCAACCTGCACCTTTTTATATGAAAAGTACAAAACTAATACTGTGTATAAGCATGGGTACACCCATGAAATTCAGATTTAAAATTTCAAAACCATAAGGTGGTATTTAAAAGGTTGGTCTGCTAAGGAACCAAACAAACACCAGATATTAGTGACAGCACTCTATTCTGATGTATGAAATACATTTCCTCAGTCAACCCATTTTATCTATAGTTTCCATAATTTTGGCTGAATCAATTTCTCTTCAATGTCTTCAATTTTTATATTGATTTACATAATGTAGTGGTTTACAGTCTGCCATAGTATTCTTGAGATTTTATTACCATTTCACACAATAATTAAAGCGAATTATTTTTGATTTAAATACATTAAATCAGAAATAAAAGTTTAATTTTATATATACTTAAATGTTTTTTTCCTCAAGAAGAAACGTAACTGAAGTACTATCTTCCCTAAAAATGCTATTGTAGTATGTGTGTTGTTCACATTGCAAAATACAATCATATGCATTTGCCATAGAGAAAATAAATGCATGCATACAGTAATCCAGTGTATTTTTACTTTTAAAAATTAGTTCAAAATTGTAATGCTAAAGCATATTTACTGT